>NC_079223.1:45930469-46007678 GCF_029633865.1 Lampris incognitus | reverse complement strand
CTCACTCTCTCTCTCTCTCTCTCTCTCTCACACACACACCATGCTCTCACTCTCTCTCTCACACACACACCACACACACACCATGCTCTCTCTCTCTCTCTCTCTCTCTCTCTCTCTCTCTCTCTCTCTCTCTCTCTCTCTCTCTCTCTCTCACACACACACACACACACACACACACACACACCATTCTCTCTCTCTCTCTCTCTCTCTCTCTCTCTCTCTCTCTCTCTCTCTCTCTCTCTCTCTCTCTCACACCACCCACATGCTCTCTCTCTCTCTCTCTCTCTCTCTCTCTCTCTCTCTCTCTCTCTCTCTCTCTCTCTCTCTCTCTCTCTCTCTCTCTCTCTCTCTCTCTCTCTCTCTCTCTCTCTCTCTCTCTCTCACACACACACACACACACAGGCAAACGCAGAAGACTCATGACCCCTTGTAGTGATTTGAGCAGATCATAAGGCCTCTCAAGAAGTGCTACCAGTGAAAGCTGATACCCCCATAAGGCAGTGCAAGAAGCACTGGCCTGTAATAATAATAATTATAATAATAATTATTATTATCATGTAGTATTGTTATTATTATCATGTGTTGTTATCTTGTATTATTCTTATTATCATGTATTATTATTGTTTATTATTATGTATTACTTATGGTACAGTGCATTAATGGAAGCATTATATGTTGCCTCACTTGTTATATTGTTTGGACATACGTAGTTTGCAGCTCGTAAAACAGACCTGAAACCATTTGTTGCTATGTTTCTGTATTCTGGTTACTGTCCCTATTATGCTACCCTGTCCCACCCACCTGTCTCACCTCTCTGACACAAGGCCTGTGAGACTAACCTGTCCCACCTACCTGTCTCACCTCTCTGACACAAGGCCTAGGGGACTAACCTGTCCCACCTACCTGTCTCACCTCTCTGACACAAGGCCTATGAGACTAACCTGTCCTACCCACCCGTCTCACCTCTCTGACACAAGGCCTATGAGACTAACCTGTCCCACCCACCCGTCTCAGCTCTCTGACACAAGGCCTATGGGACTAACCTGTCCCACCCACCCGTCTCACGTCTCTGACACAAGGCCTATGGGACTAACCTGTCCCACCCACCTGTCTCACGTCTCTGACACAAGGCCTATGGGCCTAACCTGTCCCACCCACCCGTCTCACCTCTCTGACACGAGGCCTATGGGACTAACCTGTCCCACCCACCTGTCTCACCTCTCTGACACAAGGCCTATGGGACTAACCTGTCCCACCCACCCGTCTCACCTCTCTGACACAAGGCCTATGAGACTAACCTGTCCCACCCACCTGTCTCACCTCTCTGACACAAGGCCTATGAGACTAACCTGTCCCCCTCACCTGTCTCACCTCTCTGACACAAGGCCTATGAGACAAGCAGTGGAATCGAAGGGCTCGACCTGAGGGGACTTGCCTCCCAGACAGCTGAGAGTTTGGTGTCCAGCATCCACAGCCGCTGACAGACAGACCTGCAGGTACCGCTGCACATCACGCATGCATGTCACGCATGTCTGCACATGCATGAGTCCCCTGGACAGGGACTGTTTACTTTCTCTGCCTACTTCTGCTTTCACTTACATTGTGCTCTGGTGTACTTCCTGCCATGCTTGTCATCTGCATCTTTCATAGAGAGTGTTTGTACTGACTACACCCAATTAGGCAAAATATTTAAAGTTACTGGCAACATGTATGGAAACGCCAGCATGTAGACCTCCACCAGTCTTTAACGTAGCGTGCAGGGCACCTTTTAGCCCACCGTAGCCTTTCTCTGTCGAGCTATGAGCTGCCAATTTTGTGAGGGTACCGATGGAAAATATCAAATCCGCTGTGGCGGCCCCTGAGAAACAGGGAACAAGCTGAAAGAAGAAGAAGAAGACGTAGTTTCAGATTGCATTCTGGGATTTTCCCCCAAAGACAATCAGACCAGGTTTATCTAAACGGCCACGACAAGCGCTTGGCGCCATTAACATCGTTTGCCTCATGGGTGAAACGGTTGTCATCCTGGAACTTGTAGCTAGCAATGCTCATGAAAGAAGTGCCTCGTGGAAGAAATCGATTGACTTACAAACCACAATCAGCATCAGCATCAGCTTTGTTGGCCAGTTGTGCCTATGCACATGAGGAATCTGACCGCGGGTCACGGCAGCTTCTAGCACTTGCAGAAGTGTGAGGTTAGCAGCGAGCCGGATTCCTCTGGGCCGCCACGGCAGTGATTTTCCTGGAGACGCACATCATTGCTGGTTGTGTATTCTGCCAAGGATATAAATGTGTTCACCTGTTGTGCCAGGTCCATAACCTGGTCTGGTTGGCTGGCGTACCTGACACGACAGGTGAATGTGACTTAACTTCATGGCAGAACAGAACACCAGCCGTGCTCCCGGTCCCCGAGGTCCAGTTTAAAAGCCACTGCTCAGGCTGGCCAGAACTATTATAAGTTATGCTTATTCTGTCTGTATCAAGTTGTCTCTCCAGTTGTCGTTTCTAATGTCTGCGCTTGCTGGTGTTATCAGGAGGAGCCAGATTTTAGAGAACTACACACTTCTGGTTTTCATGCTGCCTCCCTATATATAGCACTTGCAGTGAATTGCGATTCTACACGTGGTCGATTTTGGCAGCGTAGCTCAAGACATGGAAGCGTACCCAAGAAGATACACAATGCAAATTCTGTTTCTGAAAATATGGGTGGGGGTGGGGGTGGGGGTGAGAGCAAAAAATAGCAGGCCTGTCCTTGTTGGTCATGCGTGACTTCTTCCCCTTACTCGAATGTGGAGACGGTTGGCTGAAACGTGCTTGTGGCTACTAACAGTTGGTACTTCTTATCTGTGGTCGCAGATAGTAGTATCTACTATAGTAAATACTACTATAGTAGTAGTAGTTTATAGTAGTATAGCAGATAGTATCTACTATAGCAGATAGTATCTACTATAGTAGTGGTAGTAGATAGTAGTATATAGTAATATATAGTTGTAGCAGGTAGTAGATAGCAGTATAGTAGTAGGTAGTGAGGTAGTAAATAGTATTCGCTGTAAAGGTGCAGCAGGACTAGCATGAGCAACGCTAAGGGGCTTTTCTTTCTGGTGTTGCTTTTAAAACTTGATCTTCACCCCTTTGAACTGTGTGATGATGCAACATCTGTCTGCTTCCAGAGGAGGCTCGCTATCAAGTGGTGCAGTGCTTCCAAAAGCCGGATGGAAAGACCGGCAGTGCGGGGAAGGACAACCCAGGATGGCTCCTATTGAAGTCTCTGTCGTTCCTTTTAACTGACAACCCAGTGAGTGACACGTGTTCCCACTCAATAAATGCCCTCTTCGAATCCCCGTGTTGCCTCCGGCTCGGTCGGGCGTCCCTACAGACACCGTTGGCCGTGTGCGGGTGGGCGGGAAGCCGAATGTGGGGGTTTGTGTCCTGGTCGCTGCACTAGCGCCTCCTCTGGTCGGCCGGGGCGCTTGTTCTGGGGGGGGGGGGGAATAGCATGATCCTCCCACGCGCTACGTCCCCCTGGTGAAACTCCTCACTGTCAGGTGAAAAGAAGCGGCTGGCGACTCCACGTGTATCGGAGGAGGCATGTGGTAGTCCGCAGCACCTCCCCGGATCAGCAGAGGGGGCGGAGCAGTGCCCGGGATGGCTCGGAAGAGTGGGGTAATTGGCCGGATACGATTGGGGAGAAAAAAAGCGGGGGGGGGGGGATAAATAAATAAATAAATACCCTTTTAGTACCCCAAAGTTGACAACAATATCAGATGTCCTCGGGTAATCGCGTTCATTTACATTAGATACCTTATCGGGGGCTCGAAAAAGCCTCAAACCCTTTACGTCATAACAAGGATTCAGTGTCATGGATGCAAACTAAACGCAACTGTTGCATCTTTGTTGCAAACAGAACAACACTGGGTAATTGTTGGACGTTTGTAATTGAAAGTGATATTGTCTGCAGAGTTCCAGTGGAGTGGCCAGCGCTACATCTTGTTTACATCACATCCTGGCCGGACGCTTAGCGGTGACATTGTGACATGGATGCTTTAGCAGCGGTTCAACAGAGCTAAAGTTAGCTCGTCTCAGTCACGTTCCTAGCTAACCGATAACCCAGAAAAACAAGCGGACACATCAGAAACCCTTAAAAAAACTTTTATCTAAAGATTGATTTGTTTGAGCAGGTTAAAGGTGCTAGAACACGTCCTACATCTCTGCTGATGGAGTTTCTGTGAAATCCTACTTCGAATGAAACCAAATGGACAGTACCAAGTGACAGAATACGAGGGAGAGGCTGAGCAAATAATGATGGAGGTGTAGAAAAAAAAACATATATTTTCTTACCAATGGGGATATAATATTAAAAAAAAAACTAATGTTTAATGAATTACAACATATATTTTTAGATGCACTCACTCACTAACCTTTTTAACTGCCCCCCACCCACCCCCCCACACATACACGTGGAGCTAAATGTCAGTTTGTGAGGTTAATATGAGAGGCCGTATAGGCTATATTCCATACTTTAACTCTCACATACACTACTGAAAATGCTCTCACATATATATGTGAAATCGTCTCACATACTACTGAAAATCCTCTCAAATACTACTGAAATGCAATAGTTGTGTGTAAGAGGAATTTCAGTAGTATGTGAGAGGTGAAGTATGGAATATGGCCTGTACAGCCTCTCATAGAGTAATGAGGCGCTTCACCTCTAAAAATCCCATGCTCCTAGCAGTCGTGGTATCCATGGCGAATTCCAGTTCCACAGTGTGTGTGTGTGTGTGTGTGTGTGTGTGTGTGTAGGACATCTTGTCATGGATAAGTCCAGGTCTTCCTGCAGCTCTGGTGAAGTGTTTGTACCTGCTAGTGTGTCTTCCAACAAGAAAAGACAGTGCAAGCAACGAGGAGACCTTTCACGAACTTCTGACACAGGTGAATAATGATCCATGCCCCACCCGAGAGCCCCCAAAACAATGTCTGTCTGAGGTCTCTCTTATTTGTTTGCATGTCCTACCCCCATCGTATCTCCCTCTCTTTCCCTACCTCCCCCGCCATATCTTCTCTTGCTCTTCTTCTGTCTTCATGCGCCTTCAACTTGAGTTCCCCCTCCTGTTGCACCAGGTTCTCCTCCCGTTCTGCAGACATCCGGCCAGTGCTGAGAAGATGGTGGAGAGTCAGGAGCTGCAGTGTCTGATCATCGGCCTCACGTCGCTGTGGGACCAGACCAGCGCCTGCTGGAGGCACCAGGCCTCGCGTGTCCTTCGAACCATCTCCGCCGTGCAGACGCCCAACACCGTCCTCTGCCTAACAGGTGAGGCTCCCAGGAAGCACTTGGGATAAGTAGCCTCTCCACCAAGCTAGTAGCCATTATAGCCGAGTTTCCCTCCACTCCAAGTGTCTTTGTGCAAAATTTGTTGTTTTGAATAAGAGCAAAAAGACTTGAGAGAGAAATGGCAGATATGGAATAAAAATCCTCATTTACTTGATGAAAAAATACATGAGGTAAATTGCAACAGAAAATACATTTGCGAAAATGAAATACAGATAGAAATTAATCACACGCTAAGCCGTTTCTTAATCTTATCTTCACGTGGTGAATGGTAACAGACACAATATGTAACACTGTAGTGAATTCAGGGGACAGCCGGGAAGCGAACCCGGGTCGCCAGCACTGCGCTAACCGGTCAACTAAAGGGTTCGACCCGTTAGCCAAGGGCTAGCCAGTCTAGTCATCCGTGGTCATTACACTACCCCGCTCCTTCAGGAGGCGTGTCCCCGCACTTCAGCATACCAGCTCCCTCACGCCTCTGGGCGCACGCCCGACGGCCTCACGGTCTCACCATCCCACTTCCGACACCAACGTAGCGAATTCAGGGAGGGCAGCCGGGAACTGTCGCCGCAGAAAGGAAGCGAACTCGGGTTTCCCGCACCACGGGCAATTGCGCTAACCGGTCAACTAAAGGGTTCGACCCGTTAGCCAAGGGCTAGCGAGTCTAGTCATCTGTGGTTGTTGCAATAGCAACCGCACTATGTTATAGCCCTGTGCATGCGCTTTCATCTTCAGATGGATCATTCCACCAGTCTCGTAGGTGTCCACGTTTGACACAGGACACGTAGGCCTTTTCTTCAGGTTTTTATTGGTGATGTGATGGAAATGTGTCTTTTTTTCAATATTCATTTGCTTGAAATGTATTCAGAAGTTGGATGGAAACCTAACGTGTGTGTACTAGCTTGGACACAAATAGTAAGGCAATAAGTAAGAGATACCAGCAGAGGACAGGCTGTTTTATGGATTCTGCAGATCCTGGTTTGAGTGCATAAAGAAAAGCGTTGGCAGAAACCTTTCGGCAACACGTATCTTGGTTTGAGACGGATGTCTTTACTCAGTCGATGAGGTGATTACACCAGGACGTATGAGAATAACACAATCCAGTGGAGACACAAGTTTGTTTCACGTGATGCTCAAATTATCCACTCAAATGTCCCAGTACACAGGAATTTGTTATTTTGGAGAGACAGGCTTTTTCCCCCCACTAAGAGAATTACCCTTATATAATTACTCTTGCATGACAAAACATAGGATGTCAGCTGCCATGCCCCAACTGCTATGATGCAATCTCTACACCAAGTTTGTCAGCCGCTGACAAAATGTCATTGATGCACTGAAGCGCAACTGTTGTGTGACTTTGTTGTGAACAGAAGTAGGCCTTGTCTCGGGCGGCACGGTGGCCCAGAGGTTAGCACTGTCGCCTCACAGCAAGAAGGTCCTGGGTTCGAGCCCCGGGGTTGTCCAACCTTGGGAGGTCATCCCAGGTCATCCACTCTGTGGAATTTGCATGTTGTCCCCGTGTCTGCGGCAGGTTTTCTCCGGGTGCGCCGGTTTCCCCCACCATCAAAAAGACATGCATGTGAGGGTTTATACTCCTGTCTGTGCCCCCCCCCTCCCCCGGTTCACGGATGGCCGGTCCCTCTTCACACAGATGGCCTCCAAGTGTGTCTGCTCCTGAAGCTGTGTCTTCAGTCCGTGTACTTCACATACAGGGAGCAGTACTATAGGCAGAAGCACGGGGGCGCTATGGGCTCCCCAGTCTCACCTGTAGCGGCCAACTTGTATACGGAGGAAGTGGAAAAGAGGGCTCTGGTGTCCTATCCAGGGGCACCACCTAGCCACTGGTTCAGATTTGTGGACGACACCTGGGTTAAAATGAAATGTCAGGATGTAGCACATTTCACCGACCACGTGAACTCTGTAGACACCACATCAAGTTCACCAGGGAGGATGTGAAACATTACAGGTTAGCCTTCTTAGACGGTGAAATTACAAGTGGTGATGGGGGACATCTGATTGTTGAGGTTTACTGTAAACCAACACATACTGATCAGTACATAAGGTTTGACTCTCGTCATCCGCCGGAGCACAAACTAGGAGTCACCAGGACGCTGGACCACCGAGCTGACAACGTCCCCACTGACACAGCGGCCGGGGAAGAGGAGAAGTCCCACATTAAACAGGCCCTGGTTAATTGGGCGTTTGTCAAAGACAGGAAGACGCCCAAACAGTGCACCAGCCAATCGAAGAGAGGAGAAGGACAACAGCTGTCTAAGCATAAACCGGTGGTGATTCTGTATGTGGCGGGAGTGTTGGTACAGTTGAGACAAATATTTGCTCAACACTGCATCTCAGTTGCTTTCAAACCCCAAAACAAGCTACGCCGGAAAAATGGTCCACCCCAAGGATCGGGTCCCCCGGCACAAACAGCAATATAGTGTAGCTGTTAAGTGCCGGGAGGATGCTGTGACCTGTTCATCGGGGAAACCAAACAGACGCTGGCCAAGAGGATGGCACAACACAGGAGAGCTAACACGTCAGACCAGGGCTCCGCAGTCTACACCATCTACATAGTCTACACCAGTGGTTCTCAACCTCTTTGGGGTCCTGGACCCCCTGCGTATTTTTGATCTACCCTGAGGACCCCTCCACCTGATCTTGGGGGAGGGGGGTTGCAATTTTCTAGAAACAGTAGAAACTGCATTTTAAATTGCATTATAGCATTTATTCACTCTTTGGGGCAGAAATAAGAGCTTTCAGTTGTGACTTAGATATAGTTAACAAAACAGAATTCTTATGCAGTAACTTTCAGATATATGTAACAACACAGAATATGTATTCAGTAACTTTCAGATATATGTAACAAAACAGAATATGTATTCAGTAACTTTCAGATATATGTAACAAAACAGAATATGTATTCAGTAACTTTCAGATATATGTAACAAAACAGAATATGTATTCAGTAACTTTCAGATATATGTAACAAGATAGAATATGTATTCAGTAACTTTCAGATATATGTAACAAAACAGAATATGTATTCAGTAACTTTCAGATATATGTAACAACAGAATATTTATGCAGTAACTTTTAACAATGCAAACGGGAGCGAGATCTCTTATTAAAATACAATAAATTACACTTGTGAAACAGATGTAATTAGAGAAAAAAGTCCTGTTACCCTTTATAGTTTAGGTAGATAAAGGTCTCAGTCACATTTGAGTAAAATAATCCTATTTCTATAAATGTCATAGGATCTTTTTTTTAAAGATATTTTATTTTCACGGACCCCTTGCAATTACACCACGGACCACTAGGGGTCCGCGGGTCCCCGGTTGAGAAACACTGGTCTACACCATGTACAGGCCAGGACCAGTCTTTCAAGGATGAGGATTTGCACATCCTTGATAGGGAGGAGCGCTGGTTTGAACGGGGAGTCAAAGAGGTCCCTGAACCGGGGGAGGGGAGGGGGGGGCTAAGAGTACATCTGTCTCGATCGTACAGTCTGTGATTGCAGCTAATCCCCAATCCTCTGTGACTAGTACACATGGCCATTGATATTTTAGTTCATGGTCATGACAATTTGTATATGAAACCAATCGTTTTGGGTGGTTATGCCACTGTATTGTTTATAAGGGTGGGACACCTGCAGTCAGCGGAGACTGAAGAGGTCACTTAGATGATGATGAAACGTTTCTCTCTCAATAAGCGTAGGGTCATATCCTGATTTGATACTTAACATGGAAAATAGAGACACATTAATGAACTTCAAAACGTTTATAAAGATTGATTTGTTTGTTAAAGGGCAGAACGTGTCTTACTTACATCTCTGTCAATGTAGTTTCTGTGAAATCTACCTCGAATGAAACCACATGGGCAGCACCAAGTGTTGAATACGTAGGACAGGTGACGAGAGAATAGTGGTTGGGGGGTAGGAAAAATATATGTTTTGACAATTTTCTTAACCATGCGGATTATAATCTTATTTTAAAAAAAATGCTGGGGCCTCTGGGTGGTGTAGTGGTCTATTCCGTTGCCTACCAACACAGGGGGTTGCTGGTTCAAATCCCCGTGTCACCTCCAGCTTGGACAGGCGTCTCTACAGACAGAATTGACCATATCTGTGGGTGGTTAGCCGGATGTGGGTATGTGTCCTGATTGCTGCACTAGCGCCTCCTCTGGTAAGTAGGGGCGCCTGTTCGGGGGGGGGGGGAACTGGGGGGAATAGCGTGATCCTCCCACGTGCTACGTCCCCCTGGTGAAACTCCTCACTTTCAGGCGAAAAGAAGCGGCTGGCGACTCCACATGTACGGGAGGAGGCATGTGGTAGTCTGCAGCCCTCCCTGGATCGGCAGAGGGGGTGGAGCAGCGACCGGGACAGCTCGGAAGAGTGGGGTAATTGGCCAGATAGAATCGGGGAGAAAAAGAGGGGGAAAATCTGAGAAAAAAAATTCAAAATCTTCAACGTCATAAAACAGCAGCTTTGTGTGGACGCACTCACTCACAATATTTACAGATGTTGTCACAACCCCCGTATCTACAGAGACGATACAGCTAAACATGGGACTGACTACCTGCCAGGTTGTGAGTGAGTGAGTTGAGTCAGGTTGATGAGGTTCTTCACGAATCAGGGGCGTTTCTAGGCAAAGCCAATCTAAGCGGTCACCTTGGGCGCCACCTGCAAGGGGGGGGGGTGCCAACTGGGTAGCCCCACCCGCCCTTAAAAGTATATATATATTGGGGGCAATTCAACCTATATGTACTTTTAATGATGGCCTGGCAGCCTGTCCAGGGTGTCCTGCTGCCCAATGACTGCTGGGATAGGCTCCATCATCCCCGTCACCCTGAGAGCAGGATAAGCGGTTTGGATAATGGATGGATGGATGGATTTTCTTAAGCATCTCTCTGTCTGTGGGTTTAGTGGTTTTAGCTAGAAAAGTGTTGTTTCCCCTGAAGATGGAGCGTTTTTTGGGGGGGTGAGGTGAAGATCTCACCTTGGATGCCTGAATGGCCAAAAGCACTGCTGGCATGAATAACCCCAAGTCTTCTTGGAAACGGAGTGTACGAGTTTTCCTTTTGTGAATCTCTGAACATCTAACATTGCTTACCCCCCCCCCATTCCCTCCATAGGTAAGGACTGCATACGTATCTGCATCCAGAATCTGTTGCGGATCAGCGCTGACGTTCCTGGACCCATGCTAGCTGAGGTGGCTGTGGCTGTGTTCAGTTTCATCAGAGACACCTATCACCTTGACCCGGCCCTCTTCGTCCAGTTTGACACCAACAATGGCTATATGGCCCTTGAGAGCATCCTGAAACGGTGAGATACCCAACTGACAAGAAAGATGAGAGGTGTGATGAAGCATTAGCGAGCCCCAGAACAGCAGCAGGTGACCGAATCCATCGAGCAGAAATCCAAATAAAGGGGATATCCAAAGACAAGCAACTGTTCAGCGTGACTCGAAATGAATGTCCTTCAGAAAGACTGTAGATGACAGTAATAACAGCAACTGAAGCAAACTGAAGACAATAGGGCCGTGAAGAAGTAATAGTGGAAGAGAGAATTTGATCATTGATCGACAGTCAATCAATCAATCAATCAATTAATCAATCAAATTGTATTTCTATAGCACATTTCATACATTAAAACGCAAAGCAATGCGCTTTACATGGCTGAAAAGAAGGTCACGATAAAGCAAGAAAATACGCAGTAAATCAAGTCCATTTTATTAGTGTAGCCCATTAACACAAATTACAAATTTGCCTCAGGGGGCTTTCCTGTCCTTAGACCCTCTCATCGGATAAGGAACAACTCCCTAAAGGAAAATCCTTTAACAGGGACAAAGAAATAGGAAGAAACCTCACGGAGAGCAACAGAGGAGGGATCTCTCTCCCAAGATGGACAGATGTGTAATGGATGTTGTGTTTACACAATTTACACAATACAACATTGAAAGAGGATAGCAGCATTATAATGGAACTATAAGATACAGTTAGTCCCCGGGTTACGAACGCCTGACATACGAACTCCTGTACTTATGACCCGACCTCTGTAAAGCCTTTTGGACTGGCGGCCTGTCCAGGGTGTCTCCCCGCCTGCCGCCCAATGACTGCTGGGATAGGCTCCAGCATCCCCGCCACCCTGAGAGCAGGATAAGCGGTTGGGATAATGGATGGATGGATGGAGTTGCACACAAGGGTTCGTACCAACGAGTGGACGGACTACTTTGCGCGACGCTCAAAACACTGCGCGTTTTAGGCGGTTCGTCGGCCCGAAGGAGAACAACGCCGGGCCGTCGATGCCGTTTTAAATCAGATCATGTAAACATTGTTGCCTGCGTTGTGTTCTCATTTAAAATTTACAATTTCGCAATCAAGGCTTCAAAAGCGTAAATCTGAAGCAAGGGATGGTGATGCGCCGAAGAAATGGAAAATGATCACGACTGACAGTGGAAATAACAATGCGTTCAGAGTGAGGTTAAGCACTCGTCGTTTTTCCTTTACCCGGTGAGGTGGGAGGCGAGCCCCAAGCGGGCTCTCATTTCTGGCCTCAAACGGCCAACGGTCAAACGGTAAATTCAATGAGACAGAGACGACCCGCCATGCAGTACAGGTTGTGAAGCGTTCAACTTAAAGGCAACTAATTGTAGGCTACAAAAAGATGAATTTTAAGTTTGAAATTAAAGGACTGAACAAACTGATTGTCTGATGGCAGCAGGCAGGTTATTCCACAACAATGGAGCCTGATAGGAAAAGGCCCTGCCACCAGCTGACTTCTTTTAGGCTTTGGGTTCACATGGGAGCCCTGTATTTTGAGAGCAGAGAGCTCAAGATGGAACTTACTGTATGTTATACTACGGGTTAAGGAGGTCAGACAGGTAGGATGGGGCAAGCCCAGGATTTTACAAGTCAGCAGAAGCACCTTGTATTCTGATCTAACATGGATAGGAAGCCAATGAAAGGAGGCAAGAATTGGTGTAATATGGTCAAATTTCCTAGTTTTAATTAGGATTCTAGCTGCAGCGTTTTGAAGCATCTAAAGACTTTTAGTACTAGAATGTGGCAGACCTGAGAACAGAACATTACAGTAACCAAGTCTGGATGAAACAAATGCATGTGTTAGAGTCTCTGCGTCAGCCACAGAGAGAAAAGACCAAATTTTAGCTTTGTTACGTAAGTGGAAAAAGGCAGTCTTGGTTATTTCTTTAATGTGCTTATTAAAGGAAAGGCTGGGATCAAACCTAACACCAAGATGTTTGGCTGCCACACTGTGAAACCACAGAGTTGTCGATCGTTATCGTTACTCGATGAAACTGGTGTCTGTGTCTAGCAGGGCCAACGACCAGCATCTCAGTTTTATCTGAATTTAAAAGCAAGATATTTCCTTTGAGTACGATCACCAGCCCTATATGGCCCTTATATACAGCTGACTATCATCCGCATAGCAATAGACATTTATTCCATGACTGGGTATAATTTGAACAAGAGGTGAGATATAAAGGGAGAAAAGTAGAGGCCCAAGAAACGAGCCCTGATGTGAGCCAAATTTAATGTTAAAGAATTCCGATGTAATATTATTATAGCAGACACAGTGTGTTCTTCCAGATAAGTAGGGCTTGAGCCAAGAGAGAATTAAGCCAGAGACACCAAAATTACAATTTAGTCTGTCTAATAGTATACAGTGATCACTGGTGTCAAAGGCTGCACTGAGGTCCAGTAGTAGAAGCACAGAGGTGGAATCAGAGTTGATCGCCAGTAGAAGATCGTTCACCATTCTGGTCAGAGCAGTTTCAGTGGAGTGACAGGCCCTGAAAGTTGATTGAAAAGGTTCATACAGATAGTTTTCTTCTATATGGGTCGAAAGTTGTTGATACACAACTCTCTCTTGTACTTTAGAAAAGAATGGAAGATTACAGACTGGTCGATGGTTATTAAGAGACCCTGGATAGAGGTGCGGTTTAGGTAGAGGGTTAACCACAGCTATCTTAAAACAGCTGGGAACAGTGCCAGTAGTAAATGATAAATTAACAATGTCTAGCATTGTAGGTTCCAGGAAAGGCCACAGTGTCAAAGAGAAATCTGGGGTTATGTTTTTTCATACTGATTAAGTTAGAAGAGATACACTGCTTTTGCAGCAGATAAAGCGCGCTTGTATTTCAATAAACACTCGTGCCAAGATAGGTAAAAAACTTCCAGTTTAGATTTTCGCCATTTACGTTCCAGTCTCCTGCAGGCCCGCTTAAGAGCACGTGTCTTGTCATTAAACCAGGGCGTAGGCCTCTTTAGTCACCTAGCTCTGGAAGTGAGAGGTGCAACTGAATCGATGAGACTAGAGAGGGCCACATTTAAGTCTTTACTGTGAAAGGAGCCAAGACTTCAGGCAGCTGCTGGCCAAATGCAGCTGCAGTGGAGGGACCAATGTGGCGAGTGGCAATTACGTCAGCGCCGACATTAACAGGACAGGCAAATAATGCTTCAAATGTGATGAAAAAATTATCTGACACAGCAGATGTGGTTGGCAAGACATTCAGATCAGAAACGGCTATCTCGTTAGATAAAACCAAATCAAGGGTGTTACCACTGCAATGAGTGGACTCTTGAACAAACTGAGCGAACCCAAAAGTATCAACAAGCGCCAGAAAGGCTTTACTTAGAGGGTCACCAGCCTTATTCAGATGAATATTGAAATCACCTAGAATTAGAATCTCATCAGAATGAGGAACAAGACTTGAGACAATTTTCAGAATTCTTCAAGAAATAGTGAGTAAAGAGCCAGGAGGCTGATAGACACTGGCGTAACATATTTATTATGGGCCCTGGTGCAAGCAACCCTCGTAGACCCCCCCCCCCACCCTGTCTCTCTCTCACTCACTCACACACACACCACCACCACCACCACCACCACCATAGGTGGGTTTAGTAAGTAATTTTAGTAATTTATTGTATAGCACCTTTCACAGATATACAATCACAAAATGCTGCACAGCATAAAATATAACAAATAAAATAGAAATATCAAAGTAACAGACAAGGTTGACACAGATGAGTTATTGTAAAGGTCAGTAGGTCAAAGATTGGCTACACTTCAGAACAACGGAGAGCGGACGCACCGCGGACAGAGTTGGGAAACCTAAACAGACGGTCTCCAAATCAAATCAGTCGGCAAGGCAATGAAACAAGTCAACAAAGCAGCTAGGCTGTAATATAGCTAATAGCCTTGTCATTCGACTGTAAGAGGGGAGCACACATCAGACTCAAAACCTGCTAGATTGCATGGTTTGGCACGCACGCAGCACACACTGCAGCTTTCCTCTTCTTCCTTGCTCTCCTTCCTCTTTCTACATCCACTTTTATGTGTGTAACTCACGCTCGCTTGCTTGATTTTATTTTTCTAACGGTACTTAGGTAGGCTAGATAGGTAAATGATATTGCGCACGCTAAACAAGCTATCATCACATTCTCAAAACAGACACGTAACATTGGACTGGGACAATGCATGCAGAAATATTGACGGGCCCCCCCCTAGCGACGAGCCCTGGTGTCACTGCACCGGCTGCACCACCTATATTTACGCCAGTGCTGATAGAGTATCACAATCTGAACTGAATGGCGCCTATTCATGGCCGAGGGAGAGGAACTTAGAATAAGAGCCTCAAAAGATTGAAACTTTGATTCAAGTTTAGAAGTTAGATTGAAAATAGACTTGTATATCAAGGCAACGCTCCTACCTTGTTTATTTGCCCGAGCTACATGTGCATAAGTATAGTCGGGTGGGGAAGCTTCCTTTAACGGAAGACAAACATTGGTTTCAGCCATGTTTCCAGTAACCCAATCATATCGAAACTATGTTCAAGAATCAGATCATTTCTTAGTAAGGCTTTGGTAGACAGTGATCTGATACTTATGAAACTGAATTTAAGCACCTTGTTGAAGTGATTAGTAGTAGGCAGAAATTTAGAGCTACCAATAGGTGAAATGTTAATTGGAATTAGACACCTTGTATTATTAGTTGACAATTTTAACGGCCTACACTTTGATGTGTGGTCACACTTTTGATAACGTTAGATGTTTGATTCTGTAGTTTATTAGATACTTTGTTGCACATTTCTCCACCACCAGTTATAGGAATGATTATTAGATTATTGTGATTCGCACATTTAGGACAGGAGAGCTTAGGAGCAATACAACAGGGTAGGGGGACAGTCTCAATGTTATAGATCAAGCTGTCAATCTGATAATCTATACTATGAGAAATCCCCCAACTAAATATATATCAACTAAACTACCTGCCTCCACATCCGCACTAGGTTTAAACCTAGCAGGCTCTCTAATCACCTGAAACCTGCTGAATGATAAGTCCCTAGTGTCAAACTAAACGTAAACAGCTATCTATATTGCTAGACAAAAGAGCAGCACCATCCCCATTCGGGTGGATGCCGTCTGCTTTCAAAAGGAAAGGGCGGCCCCAGAAAGAAGGCCAATTAACAAAACTGAATCCTTGTTCATTACAGTAATGAGCAAGCGAACGGTTCATTGAGGTGAGCCTACTGTACATCTCATCATTATCTCTCATGGGTAAGGGACCAGAGACAATTAATCGATGCCGACATCTTTCTGGCAAAATCAAGTGCCCTGACTAGCTTGGCTTTTGTTATCTCTGATTGCTCCACCCTAGCATTATTGGTGCCGACATGGATAACAATAGTGCTGAAAGTAAGTGGTGCTGTGTGCCTGGGTTCCCTGTTTCTCCCTCTGTGATGCCAGCACCCTAAGATTATCTTCTATGTGGGAGACTCTGTCCCCAGGTAAACAGTGAACCACGGCTGGCGAAGCTAATCTGATATTGCAGATAATGGAGTCTCCTATCACTAGCTTACGTTGCTTTACTCCGTCGACAGGAGTGGGAGAGGCACACTGGCCAGCAGGACTAACAACAGGGCTGGTGAGGGGCAAAAACCAGTTTGCAGTCGGGAGAGGTGACTGCAGACCAGGCCACACGAGCGGTGGCTTGGTCTTGTGAGCCTTCCCACGCTGGTAAACGGACAAACTCCACCGCATCTACCGACGAGGCTGAGCTAGTGTTGAAACTGCACAAAGGGACCAAGACAGATAGACTGAAGATCTTATATAATAGGGACACAACAAGTAAGGGTGTAATAAATGCCATGAAATCAATATTTGCGAGGCGTGGAATTCCTGATGTGGTAATTTTGGACAATTTTCCACAATATTCCAGTGCAGAATTCGGGGGTTTTGCAGAGGACTGGGAGTTCAGCCATATCGAATCCAGTCCTGGTTACACTCAATAAATGGACAGGCAGAAAGGACTGTGCAGAAGATCAAGAAGTTGCTTAAGAAGTCTCGGGATAATACTGGTGACCCTTACATAACGCTTCTGGAGTATTGGAACACACTAATGGAAGGTGTAGGGTTGTCACCTGCACAGAGGCTGTTGGGGCATTGGTTGAAGACAAAACTTCTGGCCTCCACTTCACTACTTACCTCTGAAGGAGCACCCAGTGTGCACTGCAAGCTGAAAGAAAAGCAAGCAAAACAAAAAACTGTATATGATTGCCATGCAAAATACCTACCTGAGCTGCACATTGGAGAAAATGCAGTGTGGAGCTGTATGGAGGCCGGCTGTGGCTCTAAGAGGGCACGAACAACAGCAATCCTTTGTCATTCTTCGTACACCTGGGGGAAGGATGTTCAGGAGGAATAGGAGGCATTTGAGGAAGACAGCTGAGAGGGAGTTCCCATCTTCTGCTACTGAGCAAGACATGGGTGTCAACACAAGTTTTGAAAATGCACTTGTCTACTGACAAGGACAATTCTCACAAAGCTCAGCCCATGCTCAACACGGTGACACGTGTGACTCGTCTAGTCACACAACCTTATCGTATTAGGTCAGGGAGCCTGGTCAAAATGCCACTAAGATTTCGAGAGTAGACATGCTGAAAGAGATTCATATCGCAGTGTAACTGATTTATTGATGTTTATTGAATGTTACTGTGGTTACAGGAAATAAATCCTTTTTGCGTAGGCAGAGTTAGTCCCGTTATGAGAGATTAGTTTGAGTTAAAGAGCTGTTGCAATATGTTCTGAGTAGATTAACTTGTTTAACAGTGTTTAAAAAACAAAAATCCTAAAATAGGGGATTTAGTGTATTGTACCATGTTGCTATCCGTAGCTGGAGGAACCCAGATGTAAAAAAAGACAACTTTTGTTTTTCTGCACGAGACATGAGTAAAGTTAACTGGAGTTTAAATTCAAGCATCCTGGCATTTGCTCTAATATATGAACTGACACAACACTAACAATAGCAGGTCTGCTGCTGTCAGACCCGGGGCTCAGGCTACCTGGAGTGCCCGTCTCGTCTCAAGTAATCCTAGCCGGAAGACGCTGCTCTAACTCACGGATACGTCTCTCTAGTAGAGACAACCTACCTGTAACTGCGGAACAGTCACCACACGCCAGCGAGGCGGCTTTGACTGCAAATGCAATAGAGCTAACTGCTAAGCTAGGCTACAGTTAGCTAGCTAGCAGTTAGCCTAGCTCGCTCTAGGAGCGAGAGGTTGCCAACTAAACCTGCCTACTAAACATGAGAGTCGTTTGGGAAAGAAAACCAGAGAATCTAGCGAATAAGTGAACTAAGCACAGAAAATAGCTAAATCAGTAGAACAAATGAAGAGGTTAGGGCAGAATATTTAAAGAGAAGAGATATAAAGAGAATAAACAGAAGAGATATAAAGAGAATAAACAGAAGAGATATAAAGAGAATAAACAGCATTTATCGATCTCAGGACGCTGGAAGCCAGGAACAGCTGGCAATGACGAGCAGTGCAGAAGCACAGGGAGCATAATCTACATAAAAAGTAAGAATACTTGAACTAATGAAATGAGTGAAGAGGATATAAAGGAACGACATGAATCATGGTAAGACTGATTGAGACGATGAATGGGAAAGCCTCGAGTGCGCTGGAAGTACAACAAGGCACCGACTGTAGACAGATGTGAAGAGAACCGAAGGCCTTTTCCAGGGCAAGGGTGAGGTGGATTTGGAAAAAGACATAGGACATTTAACTGCATTTGATGATGTCATGTCATTTCATTACGACTCCGTCAAAAACCCCAATTGAATTTATTTATAGCGGACCTGTGTTAGAGATACGCCATGACTACAAGTGCCGTTTCTCTCGTTTCCATTCTTTTCAATTACACTTTTGTTTTTTCTTTCTCTCTCGTAATCACGCTTTCTCCCATATGTCACATGCAAGCTGTGAGAAGGGAGTGTCAGCTGATCACGTCCAGCCTGTGGAGGACCTGCTGGCTCTCGTGGCATCTCTTACTCTGTTTGGAAAGGCAGAGCTGAAAGTAGCACTGTGTGTCAATAACCCCCAACCTCCGGGCTTTAAGTTTGACCCCCCACTCACCAAAGGTAGGCTAACCCTCCACGATGAAATCTAAATGTTGAATTGTTACTCCTTTCATACATATGGACTAGGGATGCGCTGATACTGGTCTCAGGTCGATACTAGGCTTAAATGGAGTACTGGTATTGGGGACTCTACCCAAGTTTAAAATCCAATACTAAACTCCATGAATATCATGTCATAAATAATAGCAAAATGGCTTGATTTACTGTTTTTTTTGGCACATGGAAGCCTGTATTTCTTTAATGGAGGTAGAAAAACTGATTCCATTTCAATTATTTTGTCTATTAACCCCAAACTAATGGTCTAAGTGTGCACTTTTCAACAAAACAATGGATCAGATTGGTACACACTGTCAGCTGATATTTATAGGTTCGTACTCGGTATCAGTATCCGCAGTGAAAAGGTGATATTTGGGCATCTCTAATATGAATTTGTCAAGAAATATTCGTGTCAACTATGTAAAGTCCTTGGGAGCAGGATAAATATGGAGATACATGTCAAAATGTGCTCGTTGCTTTACCTCTGTTGCTCTAAATCAAGCCACGCCTGGGTGATCGCATCAACCTTCCATGTTGGATGCCAACATGTAAACATGTCTGCTTCATAGACTATATAAAAACTCGGACATAGCCTCTGAAGCATCTCACTTAGGTTTCTAAAGGTCATGTTTGAAACCATGAGTTTCTGTTTATACCTGCTGCCATCTTGCAAAATTTTGGAGAAGGAACATTTGAAACTGCTTCAGATGCCTGAAAAACCTGTCAATCACACCAGAAAGACTTGTCAATCAAGGCAACCATGCCCCCAGAGATACTGATCTTTAAGTCTGTATATCCTCTTAATGGAACGACCAAAATTCCCATCAAAACGCACATTGGAAGAAGAAAAATTAGCCGTTGAGACTCCAACCTCTTGTGGAAAACAATTATTGATTTTGTGTTTCTGGAGAGAAGTCGGAGTTTTACCCATTACAACCATAGACTTCTTGGAGCCGGCATCAGGCAGCCATTAGACCTGCATCTTAAAGCACTTCCATATTAGCTTCCAAAATCAGCCATGGGGGTTGCTGCTCTGTTTGCTGTTGATCATGTTTGTGAGGTGACAGCCTGTGTTTAAAACAAGGTTTGAGTCTCCCTCTGCACAGGATGGACCGAAAGAATCACACCTTAATATTCTTGGTTGAAGGTATAACAGGGCTAATACTCTGTCCCTACCCTGACCTGAACGTTTTCTCTAAAAGCTATTGTGCCTCCATGACGTTAAACTCTCGAAAGGAGCCAGTTGAGGTGGTTCGGGCATCTGATTAGGATGCCTCCTGGGCACCTTCCTTTGGAGGTTTTCCGGGCATGTCCAACTGAGGGGAGGCCCCGGGACAGAACCAGAACTTAGGGGGACTATATGTCCAATCTGCCCTGGGAATGCCTTAGGATCCCCCAGGAGAAGCTGGAGGGTGTTACTAGGGAGAGGGACGTCTGGTAGCGCCCTACTTAGCTTGCTGCCACCGCGACCCGACCCCGGAGTAGCGGCTGATGATGACATGAGATGGGGATGAGACAGTAAACTCTGAACCATCCCAAACACATAACCCAAACGGCACATACTCTTCTAGATCACCACACCTTAATACTCTTAAAGCTCAGTGAAGATGATGCGGGAAGGGTAAAAATGGAAACCCTCATCTCCCCCATCACTTGCGCTTTTGCCCTTTACCTCCTTCCTGATGGTCCTCTGCATTATATAACCCAGCACCAGCACCCCCCACCTTCTCTCTGGTCTTCCAAACACCCCTCACCCCCCGTCAACACCCCTCAGGTTAACACGCAGCTGAGATGATTATGCCCGGGATGATGAAGTGGAGGCTTCTCCCTTAACTGTGTTAGGATGCCCTGCATCCATTCACTACAGGCCTACAGTCACCAGCCATCTATCACACACACACACACACACACACACACACAGACAGACACACACACAGCACCCATCTATCACAGTGAGGAGTGGATCACTCGCCAACAGAGGGACCAGGGACTGATTTGGGCTTATCTTATTTGGCCGTGATAGGATTTTGATTAAGTGTGAAAATGAATCCCATTACCGACCATTTGTGTATTTCTTTCTCACAAACCCCGCGTAGGTTTGTGTCTTCTAAATCTGACAGCGCGCCAAACCGAACTCTATCACCGCAAATTAGGGCCGTGTTCCTCTCGCCCTTAATGTGCGTTGGTTGGGTTGTTTGTTTTCCATCTAGGCGTGCGTGTGTAACTCAATTGACTCCTATGGGATTTAGCGCGGGCTTTGTTGTAAAGGGCTGTTTGTGATTTAATGGCTGCCGTTTTCTGACGGTCTGACCTTGCCAGAACCGAAACGGCATAGCCAAGTCCTAAAAACCGAAGGTGCTAAATTGACCTTAGGTGGATCTCGTAATGCTTAGTGTCACCGAGTTGCGAGAATGTGATGAAACATTCGCTTAAAACAATAACCCGGGTAGCGCCCTATTTGATATGGCCTGTTGTAAATGGCGTTTGATGGATGTCCCCTCTTTTCACTTGATGTCGGTGCGATTCCTCATCTACTGCCCGACCTTTGTGTCCAGGTTTGGCGGTGAAGAACCTGCCGGCGTTTCACGTCCTGCAGAGTTCCTTCCTGCGGTCGGAAGACCCCCTCCTGTGCCGTCAGATCCTGCGGACCCTGCGGACGATATGGGAGTGGGACCCGGCCAACTTCTTCCTCTTGGAGTGGACCATCCAGTCCTTTGCGCAGCTCGCTTCCAATGTGTGGCGCAAGCCAGCGCCTGTCCACAAACCCTTCTTCTCGATGCTGGAGACGGTACAGATTCGGATGCTAACAGCAAAGCATCCTACTTCCTTTCCTCCTTCACGCAATGTTTGTGTACCCATACGACGGCTGTTGTATGTTCTATATAGTGCTGTCTTTTTTTATTATTTTTAGCATACTAGATTAAAATGTTCGGTAACACTTTAGCATGGGGAACGTAGCCACCATTAATTAGGTGCTTATTAGCATGCAAATTAGCAACATATTGGCTCTTAATTGGTCATTATTACGTACTCATTAATGCCTTATTCTGCATGGCCTTATTATACAACCAGTAAGCCATTAACTATGAGGTTTCCCTCTATAACCTCAGAAGTATTGCGGTAACACTTTAGTATGGGGAACATAAAAAAACTGAATTACTAGTGAATTAGTAATGATCAAGATGTCACTTTAGTATGGGGAACATATTCTAAGTGACAAAAACTTAATTTAGAGTAATGTAACACTATGAACACTTGTAGTTTTGTGTGTTGTTATGTAAGAACAGACCATATTCATTAAGTGCTAGTAAGGGAGAATAACTCTTCTTGTGGTACTACCACCTTATAAGGTCCATACTAAGCAAAGCATATTGAGATGGTACTACTAATAAGCAATAATTCTGAGGTTATAGAGGGAAAACTCATAGTTAATGGCTTACTGGTTGTATAATAAGGCCATGCAGAATAGGGCATTAATGAGTACGTAATAATGACCAATTAAGAGCCAATATGTTGCTAATTTGCATGCTAATAAGCACCTAATTACTGGTGACTACGTTCCCCATACTAGAGTGTTACCGATTATTTTTGGATTAATCGTTTTGTCTGCTAAAAGTCAAAAATACCGAATGCCCATCTTAAGTTCCCAGAGGCCGGAAGTGACGCCTTAAAACTGTTTACTTAGCCTGACCAACAGCCAACCAGCAGTATTCATGTCATAATGATGTTGACCAGGAGAGGCCAAGCAAATCGTAGCATTTATGAAACTGCAGCCAACGAATGTTTGGTATTTATTTGATAAATGACTCAAAAAAATATGAATGGACTGCCAAAATGTTAATCTCTACATTTCCTGCCAATTAATTAATTAACTAATTGACTAATCGTTTCATCATTAGCAGGTGGTATATACTATGGGTGTGTTGTACGTGGTGGAGTGTTCATGTCCGACCAGTGTTTGCCCGGGGTCTAATTAATACGGGATTTTCCTTTAGGTGGTATTCAAGTTCAACTACGTCCCCCACGAGACATTGCGGGCTGTGCAGGGCGTGCTGAAGCAGAGCTGGGCTGGGACCCTTACTGCAGGGGTGGCGGGAGTAGAGTTTGGGGTGGCAGCTCTCGACTGCTTCCACAGGTGACTAGATCAACTTTGCCGTAGGACCATCGAGCATTTAAAACCGACAGAACGTGAAATGCTTCTATTCTTTTTTAAAAAGCTCCTTCTGGTTCAGCCTCTCTCAGCTGATTTGCTTCTCTAACACTAATGATGTCTTCAGACACTCATTTATAGACAGCCAATCAGATCAAACCCTCAAAACATGAATCCCTGCCCAGTCTTACCACCAACCCTTGCTTGCGACACCTAATACTCCAAAGGTCAGCTCATGAATATTAATGAGGATTGCGCCACTTGCTCACAGTTATTGAGAGAATTCCCGTTATGGAATGTTTCGTTATGCCACGTTCGAGGTTTTCAGACGGGAAACGTTGAATCCGATTACTGGCTTTGGTCCAACGTTAACTGTTTGCTCTCTAGGATAAGCGTGTTCAGCGGCCTCCTGGCGGAAGTGCTGAGTGATGGCGGTCTACTGGAGCTGCTCCTGGGGGAACTTCGGAGAAGAGCCAAGATCCTCAGGAAGGCAGGGGTCGCCTCTGCCCATCAAACGAGTATGGGGCAAAATGTTTTTTTTACCTCCATCCTCATCGTAATAATAAATGCACAACAGTTGAAATCACGATACGGGACTGGTTGAGAGTAGGATTGGACGATAATTCAATGATGGTTTATTTTCAATGGTATTGGGATGAAATTCAGATATTGTCACATTGTGACACGTAACTTTGTTGTCTTAATTAATGATAATAAGAATCTATCATCTATATTTCCCACAAAATGATGTCTGAAATATTTGAGACGGTATTATTATCATGCGTTTGATCATGGGCATGTGTGTGTGTCTGTCTGTCTGTCTAATCTCGCAAACTACTGGACCTGTCAGCCTAAGTCTACAGTCACACGTGCACCCTGCCGAGGCGAGATTCGTATCTTGTCGTACTGAATGTGGGCAGTGCAGGATGTGACGTCAAGCGGGGTCAGCCACACGCTTTATACTTTGTTATTGGTGCGTCCGGGTAGCGTAGCGGTCTGTTCTGTTGCCTACCAACACGGGGGTCGGCGGTTGGAATCCCCGTGTTGCCTCCGGCTTGATTGGGCGTTCCCACCAACACAATTGCCCGTGTCTGCAGGTGGGAAGCCGGATGTGGGTGTGTGTCCTGGTCGCTGCACTAGCGCCTCCTCTGGTCAGTTGGGGCAGTCCTCCCCGGATCAGCAGAGGGGGTGGAGTAGCGACCAGGACGAAGGAGTGGGGTAAATGGCCAAGTGCAATTGGGGTGAAAAAGGGGGGAAACCCCCCCCCCCCAAACTTTGCTATTGGTTGAGGCTGCGGATTTGCCGGCCAACGTTCACCAAAGTTGAACTCCTTGCGAAGCGACTATTCGAATTTCCTTCGCCACTGGAAGCGAATGTTTTATTTGCGCCTTCGCACGAATGGAAGTGAAGAGTAGTAGTAGTAGTAGTAGTAGTAGTAGTAGTAGTAGTAGTAGTAGGCTGGTTCCAAGATGGGTTGGCCTATAAGGAGCCCCCCCCCCCGAGGATATGGAATGCATCGTAGTTGAAATTTGCAGCCCAAGGAAATATTAAGTTAATGAATTTTTATAATCCATGTAGAAATCTAACCAATGAAATGTTCAAGGAAGTAGCAGGGACTGTATACAGAAGGGAAATATGGTGTGGAGATTTTAATGCACACAGCAGCTTATGGGGTAGCAATCACACAGTCAGTAATGGAAATATAGTGGAAGAAATGTTGGATGAAAGATCATTGGTCTGCTTTTACGATGGACAAGGTGCAAGAGTAGATGTGAACAGGGGTACAGTATCATGCTTGGCTCTTCCAGTGGTACCAGATAGTTTGGTGGCGAATGCCTGCGAAATGGCATGTCAAGAGTGATTCAGCTACAGGAAGTGATCATTTCCCTGTTCTCACTATAGTAAACACCAATGTGTGTATACAAGAAGGGAGTACATTTACCAGGCGGTTGCTTTGGTAAAGCTGACTGGAAGAAATTCAGGATATGTTGCGAGGAGTCGGCACACTTGGTAACACTGGAAGGAGGCACAGAGGAATGCTCAGCTCAAGTGACGGAACATTCTAAATGCTGCAACTTTGAGTACACTAAAGAACAGCACAGGGTAAGAAGACGGCGGGGCCACGGTGGAACGAGGAATGAAGCAGAGCTGCGAGAGAAGAAAAACATGTCGCAAGAGAACGTTATAGATTACCATAGGAAAAGGGCAGTGGCTCGTAGGACGATTAAACACGCAAAAAAAAGAGGACTTGGAGAGAATTCTGTTCCACCATTGACAGAGGAGTAAAGTTAGGGGATGTCTGGTCCATGTTCCAAGCAAAGGAGTGGGAAAATAGTTAAAATCCCCAGCACTGGTTGATGGGGAGAGGCCGGCAGGGTCTGAGAAAGAGAAGGCGGATGTGTTAGGTAGGGCATTTGCTGCAGCACATAGTGATGAGCACCTTGGTGACTTCCATAGGCAGCAGAAGGGACGTGCACTCGGAGAGAATGAGAACGTGGGGAAGAAGAGAGAGGATGAGATGTCAACTGTGCATGTAGACTTCAGAATGTCAGAACTTAAAATAGCCTTACGAGATGCTGGCTATACAGCCCCAGGACGAGACCAGTTATATTATGCCATGTTCCGGCAGCTGCCAGTGGAAACACTGAAGTTAGTGCTGACAGCATTTAATAAAATCTGGAGGGGAGGGGATGCTGCCGAGTCGTTGTAAAAGGGCAGTCATATTACCATTCATCAAGCGAGGGAAGAATCATGCTAACCCTGGTAGCTATAGGCCCATAGCGTTGACGTCTCACTTATGTAAATGGACGGAGAAGATAATAGTTCATAGGCTTTCACATGTACCGGAACAAGGAGGGTTACTGAGTAATTTTTAGAGTAGATTTTGAAAAGGACGATCCACAATAGATGCTCTAGTTAGAGCAAGTAATGAGGTGGAAAAGACAGTGACGATGAAAGAGTTGATGACAATAGTATATTCTGACACTGAAAAGGCCTATGATTCTATGTGGAGGGAAGGGTTGCTTATTAAATGAAGTAAAATGGGTATTGGAGGGAGGATGTATAATTGGATTTTGGACATTTTAACAGGCAGGAAACTTAAAGTCAAGGTTGGAGCAGAAACAGAAAATGGTATTCCCCAGGGCAGTGTAATCAGCCCTCTATTGTTCAACGTAATGATTAATGATATATTTACAAATCTAGATGGATGCATCAAATCAGCGCTATATGCAGACGATGGGGCCATATGGACGAGCGGAAGAAATGTACCGTATGTGTTAAAGAATATAGGGAAAGCAATAGAGAAAGTAGAGGAGTGGTCATATGAGTGGGGGTTGAAATTGTCAACAAGCAAGTCTTGCATGATGTCTACAAATAAGCGCAAGACTGATGCTGAGAAGGTAACATTACATGGTCAGCCGTTGGCGATGATAACTGAATTTAAGTACCTGGGGCTATGGCTAGATAGCAAATATACATGGAGAGTACATATTAAACAAAATGCAAAAAAGTCCTACATTTATTACGAGCTGTGGCTGGCTGCGACTGGGGGGGGGCAGATAAAGTCATTACTTGACATTTGTAGTGCAGTTATGAGGTCAACGATAGATTATGGATGCATAGTATATGGAGCAGCAGCAAAAACATCATTGCAAAAAGTGGATAGACTACAGTATAAAGCACTACGAATATGTATAGGAGCTATTAAGTCCACCCTCAGTAATGCAGTGGAAGCAGGAGAGACACCACTGGAGTTAAGAAGAGAGAAAGGTGTGGCTTTGGGTGGACGAGACGAAAGAGCAAGGACATATGGAATGGAGGCCTTAGAGTTCACCAGGTCCACCCTATTTAGCGGCGTACTCCCTTGGCTGTTCCCAGAAGTAAAGATAGACATGCGTATTCTGGAAAGAAAAAAAAGATTGGTGAATGAATAAAGCAGGGGTTAAACAAGTGTGTACCTGAGAAACAGTCATCACAGTTATCTCGAAGTTTAAAATATCTATTTCCAAAAGACTATCTGACCAGTTATCAGTATAGACAGCAGAGATAGTGGCGGTCGTTATTGGGCTGCGGTGGGTTGCAGAGTTCAGACCTGATAGGGCGATGGGTTTGCTCCGGCTGCTCCGGTTTCCCCCACCGTCAAAAAAAGACATGCGTGTTAGGGTTTATACTCCTGCCTGCGCCCCTGAGCAAGGCATGGCAAGACCAACTGGAGTGGGTTCCCAGGTGCTGCACGGCAGCTGCTCCTAGCTACACAGCTAGGATGGGTTAAACGTAGAGAAGAATTTCCCCGCGGGGATCAATAAAGTACATCAGACCAAATCAATCGGATATGACGCCTGCACCCAGCGGCTCAACGTTCGAGTAACAACTCATATTGTCGCTTCTCACACGGACACTTCTCTATTATGCTTCATTTGGCTCTCCAAATGACTTGTATTTGACATGTGCAGTATATTTCACACCTTCTGTTACGCTATCCAGGTCCTCAGGAGCAGTCCCCTGTGGTGGACCACGAGAGAGTGCTTACCACCTGTATGCTCAAAGTGGTGTCGGCCCTCACCCTGCGCTCCATCAGAAACACAGGTACACACAGTGACCCCCTATCCCCCAAATCATGGCTCGCTCACTTCCTTACGTATTTACAAACGTTCGGTGTGTGATTTTTGCGGCACGGTGGCGCAGGGGTTAGCGCGGTCGCCTCCAAGCAAGAAGGTTCTTGGTTCGAGCCCCGGGGTAGTCCAACCTTGGAGGTCGTCCGGGGTCGTCCTCTGTGTGGAGTTTGCATGTTCTCCCCCTGTCTGCGTGGGTTTCCTCCGGGGGCTCCGGTTTCCTCCCACAGTCCAAAGACATGAGCGAGCTAGGCTAACTGCTAGCTAGCTAACTGTAGCCTAGCTTAGCAGTTAGCTCTATCGCATTCGCAGTCAAAGCGGCCTCGTTGGCGTGTGGTGACTGTTCCGCAGTTACAGGTAGGTTGTCTCTGCTAGAGAGACGTATCCGTGAGTTAGAGCAGCGTCTTCCAGCCAGGATACCAAATTGTCCCTAGGTGTGTATGTGTGTGTGTGTGTGTGTGTGTGTGTGTGTGTGTGTGTGTGTGTGTGCGTGTGTGTGATGGCCCGGCGGCCTGTCCAGGGCGTCTCCCCGCCTGACGCCCCAATGACTGCTGGGATAGGCTCCAGCATCCTCGCGACCCCGAGAGCAGGATGAGCGGCTTGGACAACGGCTGGGCGGATGAATGGACAGTGTGTGGTTTTGCAAGGGCGACATGTTGTGTTGTGCTGTCTGCGTGTTGTGAGGGACACCCGGGGACATTAGTAATCATGAGATATGTTGGAAATAAAGACACAGGGGAAGAAATGATGCACGTGCTTACCCTGAACAGCGGACATGGTGTCCAAAAACCTGTCAGCGTCCACTGTAGGCATCAACCATTGATTAGTCCCTATGTTGCATCTGTGTGTGTGTCTGTGTGTGTGTGTGTGTGTGTGTGTGTGTGCGCTCCAGTATCGGTGCGAGACCTAGGCATGGTTCCTTACATAAAGATCTTCCTGGATGAAGAACAGTACCGAGGTCCCACCCTGAGCATCCTGGAGCAGCTCGCCGAGATCAACCCCGAGGAGTTCATGAGCACGGCCGTAGGAGCCCTCTGCTCCTCCACGCTGCAGGAGGTCGGCCTGAAACAGGACCTGCTGCAGGTGCGTCACAAAACACACACACACAGACACACTACACAACAGGTATGCGGCTATCTCTGCAGAATCACGGCTGCAGTTTTCCCTCCCTGTGCCGATCGTTTCGGATTGTAACCCGTTTAAAACGTAATAAGCGGGAGAATTTATTACGCCGGCCCGCGGGAGCCCCCCGATGACATTACCGACAAATCCAGATTGATTCGCTAATCCAGGTTCAGTTGTTAACTCCGCGGCAACTCGATTAGGCCGGCAAGCCTTGTGCCGTGGCGCTCGTGAGGATTACCCCCGCTATCAGCTCGGCGGATGGGACGGAGATTTAATTAGGCCTAACGAAGTTACGCACCTACTGCATGTGTCCGTTTTATGGATGGCTGTGTGTGTGTGTGTGTGTGTGTGTGTGTGTGTGTGTGCGTGCTAACCTGGTTAAAGTAGGTGGCAATCAGATTGGGCCCGACCTGGGTTGGGCGCACGTTGAGAGCCATTGTGATTACTCCGGTTTCGGCTAATCGGGTTCCGCGCCCCCCCCGCCCCCGCGTTCTCCCTCGCACATTAACCGACCTGATGGATTAGCTCGCGGAATTGAATAAGGCTAACGCAATTGTTCTCACGCTCGCTTTTAATTGACGCAGAAGCGAGAGACAGCCCAGAGGCGGAGGTCTGAACCAATGCGGGCGCCCGATGGAGGTTCCGCCGTGAACGCGTCGGTTTTGGTTTTAATTCGAACCGGCTCACTGAGACACGGCGTGCGAGTCCTCCAGGCCCTACACACATGTTGAGTGCACTTTCTACTTCACAAAACATTTACTACGCCTTTGTTGTAGATGCTCTGACAGCAGCTGTATTTGTACATCAGGCGGTGGAGGAAATGGGTCACTTCCGCCACCAATGGTCACACTGTGTGAAACTGAGGGGCGTCCGGGTGGCGTAGCGGTCTATTCCGTTGCCTAGCAACATCGGAATCGACGGTTCGAATCCCCTCCCCACAGACACAACTGGCCGTGTCTGCAGGTGGGAAGCCGGATGTGGGTAGGTGTCCTGGTCGCCGCGCTAGCGCCTCCTCTGGTCAGTCGGGGCACCTGTTCGGGGGGGAATAGCTTGATCCTCCCACATACTACGTCCCCCCGGTGAAACTCCTCACTGTCAGGTGAAAAGAACCGGCTGGTGACTCCACATGTATGGGAGGAAGCACGTGGTAGCCTGCAGCCCTCCCCGGATCGGCAGAGGGGGCGGAGCAGCGACCGGGGCGGCTCGGAAGAGCGGGGTGATTGCCAAAGTACAATTGGGGAGAAAAAGGGGGGAAACATCATCGTTCAGCATTCCTCACCCCTCTATACTGGCACAAAATCCCCCCTCCGACTAGCTTCCTCCACCTAGCTAGCGCGTCCTCAGTATTTAGATGATTTCTCTCTGTGTCCTTTCTTTTATCCGTTCTATAGTAAGATAGCAAGGTGCTAGAAAAGTGTTATTGCTCTTAGGGTGGCGGTGGATCACAAGACGTAGCATTAATGGGGTTTCGGTGGAATATAAGTATAATTGCAATTGTAAGTATAATTATAAGTTTAATTATAAAGGTTTATCTGAAAGTAGGGAACGGAATTGACTTATATCTCTAGGCTGCACTGTGTCTAGACGAGCCGGCATGCTCTGTGACATCCCGTGTCAGTATGGCATGGCTGACACCTCCCTTTGTTTGTACCGCAGTCTGTGCTGAGGGTGCTCGAGAGCCCCAACAGCTGGGATGCCTTTCGGCGAGCAGGAGGTTTCACCGGACTGCTCTCCATGGTGGTGGACATGGAGGGAGCGCTCTCCGACTCTCCCCAGGGGTCAGGTTGGAAGACTGTGGGGCGACAGGAGGTTTTGGACCTCCTCCTCCTTAACCTCCACATCTTGGCCCTGGCTGTGCACCTCCACCCGGTTAATGCACACCACTTCCAGATGGGGGGCTTTTACGAGAGGCTGGCAGAGGCTCTGCTGCAGCTCGGCTGCTTCCAGAAAGAAGTCCCCGATTTGGCGAACGAGGATTGGTCCCAGGGTTACCATCCCAGGACGGCAGAGGACAAACTTTCCCACGGGAGGAGCTTCCACCAGTTTGTTGAAATGGCAGGGGCCCCCGAAATGGCAGGGGTGACCTCTTCCTCCGGTATTCCCTGCCTTGAACCGAATCTGCCTTTTACCCTCCAGGCTTGTATACGGCTGCTGTCCTACCTCGACCAGTTCGCTACAGGAACTTACGCGGCTGTGGAGCCGAACTTGGGGGTAGAGGCGGAAACCGAGAGCGGCGGAGAAAGGGAGGCGCTAAACGGAGAGGCCGGGATGCAAGGCGATTATACAGGCTCTCCCCGAGTTCACTTTGCATCAGACTCGCAGTGCCAGGATGACCCACAAGGGAGGTCCAGGAACACGGCGTTCAGCATTTCCTCAGTCTGCTCAGAGTCCCAATCCAGGTGAATCTGTTTGTCTGTTTTGACAATTTTACACTGTTCTCTGAGGCACTTTGTAACCTTGTTTAGAAAAGTGCTATATAAATAAAGTTTATTATTATTATTATTATTATTATTATTATTATTATTATTATCATTATTATATGAGGGAGGTGTGGGAACAGGGAAGTATGAGGAGATGAGGGTTCAAAGGAGAGATAGCATAGGTGTTACATTTGCTTTTTCTCCTTCTTCCCATCCTTCAGGTTTATATGTGATCATACCATTCTTCACCCTGGAGCGATTCGAGTCATCATGACTCTCCTGCCATCGGTGTTTACTCCAGAGGATCCACAGGTGCCTTGCTCAATGGAACATGTCGCATCTTTATACTTAAAGCTACAATCCTGAAGACCGGTTCTTATGTTTGACAACAACACTTATGGTGATGCTGCCAACTGCTGTGGTGTTTGACCCCCCCCGGATCTCTGGGATCTGGGGGGGGGTCCATGGTTATATGTTATTATATAATGATTATATAAATATAAATAAGTACAGTATTGGGATGAGTACTGTTATTTCCTAACACACAACTAAATTAAATATAATAAGAATCTGTCACCTGAAATGTTTCAAAAAATGAGGTGTGAAATATTTGAAGGAGTCTTATCTGAAAACTAGTTTTGGTTCGTTATTATACCTTACCAGACGGATGAGATGAACCTCAGCTCGATTCTTAAGCATGGAAGTTTTGCATATGGTAGCAGATATCTTGATATATGATTAATGTAATTAATAATAGTAGTTTCCATGTCGGCGGGCACTAATAGAAGGTATCTAAAGGCCATTTGTTTGCATGATAATCTCTATGATATTAGCTTCAGACCTCGTAGTTTAATGTAGGATAGGTTGCCCTTTACATATTAGTGTTGAGTCACATGGTGCCGACTCAAGTCCTTACCCTCCATATCCTTCTCTGCCAGCTCTCTTTGGAGATCCAGTTTTCGGTGGCGCACCATGTCCAGGCCATGGTCAAGTCTGAGAGGAACCGCCAGATCATGTGCGAGGGGGGTCTGGTGTCTACTCTCCTCACACGCTGGAGGAACACATTGCTAGCCCCAGACCACCCTCTCCACCTGCCTGTCACCCGCATCTTGGAGAAGCTCTCATCCCAGGCCATCACCCTCTCGGACTTCAGGTCAGAAACACTCTCACCAGCAACGTGCTACGAGGAGTTTTTCCACCGATTATTTATTTTATCTTAATTTAATCTTGATGCCTCTGTATGACCGGCTTAAGCAAATGACACCGTCAGTGGGGAAGTGAAAGAAGGTTGAATCGGTTCATCTGGACACGATGTTTATTGACAGACACGTTTCATCACTCATCTACTAAGTGACCTCTTCAGTCTGAAGACTGAAGAGGTCACTTACCTGGATTACTGAGCATCCATCAAGACAATAGTGGGAAGATTAGAGCTGCCATTTGAGTTCTGCAGATGAGAACCTATTACATGAGTTTGATGTTATTTGTTCTTCCTCAGGAAGTTCCTGTGCTTAGGGGACCCTCTCATGTGCTTAACTGACAAAATGACCAGATCATCAGCACGCCAAGGTGATCTACTACACATCCTTCCCATCTCAAATGCAACATTCGATGACTGTGTATTTCCACACGCCGGGTCTTTCTGGTGCTCCTAGATAACACATGTATTGGTGTGTAGCTTTACACCCTTGAACCCCTTCCCGTTCTAAAGGCTGGTCTTCAGTTCAGCGGGTTATAGTTGCTGCAATCCGTGGGAATGACATTTGCCAGTCAGGAGCAGGAGCAGGGACTTCTGGTTTGCACTAAGAGCAATGAGCGACCGGTCATCATTTGCAGTAGTCATTCCGTCCATTGAACTTTGACCTGATCGCTGGCTCAGTTGTCATCAGTGCTCTTTCAGCATGCGGTTTAACAAGACCGGGTTAAAACTTAATGTATAGCTGGACCGCTACTACATCTAGAACAACCAGGATTTCACTCCTACCTACAGCGGCCATGGGCAGGCAAAATGACCGCCGGATTTTAAACTCCATATTCTGTCAAAATAAATACCCACTTGAGATATTAATGCATTACATATGTTAGTATGTCTGTTAAGAAACTAACTGATGCCAACAATAACATTTTAATAACTTTTAGTACTATTTTTCAAACAATTCAAAATGGCCGCCGTCCAACGCCTGCGAATCCTGCAGCGCCTGGGTGGGAGTCATGGTGCATCTGTAACCAGACTGGTTGGACATCATCACACATCAAGTTTAGACCATTTCTCTCCACTGGAGGGCGCTAGTGTGTTTCTAGGACAGAGCAACGAACTTCACGAAGGAAATGACGCGACCAGCACGCGACATAAATAGTGACGTGACGCGCACGATGACGCGCAAATTACGCGCGGTCATTTTGACCGCTCATGGTCGTTCTAGGTAGATCTTATAACTTTTTTGTGCAATTGATTTAAAACTCATTTTAATGCAAAAATATGCAATTTTAGGAGATTTCAGGGAGCGGCAGGTCTGTATCTTTTTTCTTTTTTTTTACAAAGTTATTAAACTTTGAAAATCCAAGGCGGTCAAAATGACCGCCTTGGCGGCTGTTTTTGTGCGACTGCGTCGTTGGCTTGGCTGTGCTGTTGAGGGCCAGCCAAATGTTTGCTCTCCAGTTCTTTTCTGTGTCTATTTTCACCTGCACCTTTGAGTTCGGCATCTATGTGGTAAACTGATTTTTGGACTAGATTCGTTTGTCCTAGACTTTCGAGTCATTTTTTTCTATTTCAACTATGATTTGATTCTTGCACCCGCATTACAATTCACCACCACCTGAGTGCCACCAGCGTGTTTTCTTTTCTTATTTTACTGACTATCAATTGTCACGATCCCATTACATTATATTATTATTTTATTATCATATTATTTTTTATATATCATATTATATAATATATAATTATATATAATATATAATTATATAGTATATGTGTATAAATAATATATATTATATTATATTATATTATATTATATCATATTACATTATATTATTGTTAGTCCAATCATCACATCATCCATTTACAATGGTCATACTTTTATCAAAATTTTATTAAAAACACCACATCTTGAGAGCAAATGACCAAACTTCCACGATGTGCCCTGTTATCATTCGTGTCTTAATATTCTTTATTTATTAGTGAAAGCATCCAAAATCCAACTTGACTGGTGATGGGATTGTCGGTGATGACACTGTAGTGACGCTGATCGGGCAATGTAAATCGCTGAACTATAAAACTGGCCTTCACCTTTTGCATCGATTAACCTTTCTAATGAATTCCAAAAGACGCCGGTGCGGAGGCGGATGGCTCGACGGGCGGTTCGGAAAAGAGACTGAAAAAGTCCTTCAGCCTGCTGAGCTCGTGTGAGTCGGCCGTAGGCTCTCCTCTCCCCGTCCACCAGATGATCAGCCTCATCTCCATGACCTCGCCGCGCAGCTTCAGGCCCCACCGAGTCTCCTCCTCGCCCGCCTTTGTGGAGTTCGACATGAGCGAGAGCGGCTACGGGTGAGTCTGCGGGTCACCGGGTTCACAGTGTCGCTCGCTGTAAGATTCACCGGCCAGTGGTTCTCAACGGGGGGGGGGGGGGGCCAAAAGGGGCCTCGGCAACCTGCTGCAAGGGGGCGTTGAGATGTTCAGAGATGATTGAAAGCTTCAATCACAGACATCGAGACATGAGTAGTTATTCAGCAAAATAAGCAACAAGAAGCCGTCGGTTAACTTTTTATAGAAAATGTAACGTTCTTCAATCCCTGCGGATGGCGCACTCTGATTTGTTTGCTTTGTTGTTTCTAAACCACTCTTACAGCTACAGGGTTAAGTGTGATAAACTTGACTAACTGCATTGGGGTGTGCGTAGATGGAGTCGTGATGAGGAAAGGTGGAGAAGGACATCATGGCTCCTGTCTGGGCACGTGGGACTTTGAGGGCAAAACACGGTTACGAACTACTTGTATAAACAATTATGTTTTCTTGGTCTGTCTTCATGCTTTCTGCAGCTGTCTGTACTTGCCCTCCATGGCCACGGTGAAGGGGGTTAACGCCGATTCAATCTCCACGGGCGGGGTAGGAGGAGGTAAGAGGAGGCTGTTGGCGCTTGATGAACGTTGAGTTTCGCTCGTAGACGAATTCAAATGAACGAGCGACGCGTTCTGTGTCGTTTCCAGACTGCCGGGGCTTCCCTCCCGTGGCCGGTCTGTCATATTCCTGCTGGTTCCAGATCAACAGGTTCAGCTCGGCCTGCGATTCCCACCCCATCCGCCTGCTGTCCGTGATCCGCCACATGTCTCGGGCCGAGCAGCTGTACATCTGTCTGTCCGTCTCTTTCTCGGCCTACGATGGGTGTCTGGTTATCTCAACGGAGGAGGAGGCCTACACATTCCTGGGTGAGCCAGATAAGGGCGGTGTCGGTATTCGCCCCGAGCAAACTTTGCATCGCCTTTATTGATTGCCGAGACTACATTCTTAACTCTAGGTTGCATGGCGTCTGATGGGATTAGACTCCCGGCAGAAAGGGAGTGCTACAGTTTTCAGTTCCTCCTCCTGCACGGGCTTGGATCTGCACTGGGCGGGAGTTTGGTCCCAGTCTCATCCAGGAGATCTGTGCTGGAGCAGATCATGGCTTCTTCTGATTGATCAGTGTCGGCCGAATCAAACCCCAATCCTTTGTTTATTTTACCCCCTTGTGCTTCACCACAACATGCAGCAGTCGCACATGTGCTCTATTTATCTATTTATTTATTTATTTTTGGGATTTTTTTCCCCCACCTTTTTCTCCCCCGACTGTACTTGACAAATTACCCCGCTCTCTGAGCCGTCCCAGTCGCTGCCCCACCCACTCTCCAGACTACCACATGCCTCCTCAGATACATGTGGAGTCGCCAGCCGCTTCTTTTCACCTGACAGTGAGGAGTTTCGCCAGGGGGACGTAGCGCGTGGCAGGATCACGCTATTCCCCCCTAGCTCCCCCTCCCCCCCCTTGAACAGGTGCCCTGACCGACCAGAGGAGGCGCTAGCGCAGCGACCAGGACACTTACCCACATCCGGCTTCCCACCCGCAGACACGGCCAATTGTGTCTGTAGGGACGCCCGACCAAGCCGGAGGTAACACGGGGATTCGAACTGGCGATCCCCGTGTTGGTAGGCAACGGAATAGACCGCTACGCTACCCGGATGCCCGCATGTGTTTTAAAGCCACTTCACAGCTGCTTGTACTGCCTGCAATGCCAGGATTTGTCGAGGCCATAGTAGAAGAAGTGATAAGACACTGAATCATTTGGAGGAGAACAGTGAGTCCTCATGCTGCCGTTGGGAGCGACTTTTCTGCCTGGTCGGTGTTTTCAGATCTGTAAGAGCCGTTGCATCTCATGTTATTTCAGCAGTTTGTTGACTTTATTTTGTTAAAAAAAGAAAAAGAAAACCGTTAAAGGACAGCGAGGATGCAATTTTTTTTTGTCTTTATTCAGGGCTGTGAAATTGTCAGGTGTATCTCACCTTGTAATATTTTCTGCTGGAAAATATGAATAGCAGTTTTTGTATATCTAATATTGTAGATAGCGGTTGTTTAATATTCTTATACGAAGTGATTCAGAGTGAATCGGCTATAGAAAAGTGAAAAACGTGGTCCCTGGTCATTTGCACACAGACACAGATTGTTTGTAAGTGACAAACCAACAAAATGTCCAAACTGGGGCATCCGGGTAGCGTGGCGGTCTATTCCGTTGCCTACCAACACGGGGCTCGCCGGTTCGAATCCTCTTGTTACCCCCCGGCTTGACCGGGCGTCCCTACAGACACAATTGGGCCGTGTCTGCAGGTGGGAAGCCGGATGTGGGTGTGTGTCCTGGTCGCTGCAGTAGCGCCTCCTCTGGTCGGTCAGGGTGCTTGTTCAGTTGGGAGGGGGAACTGGGGGGAACAGCGTGATCCGCCCACGCGCTACGTCCCCCTGGTGAAACTCCTCACTGTCAGGTGAAAAGAAGCGGCTGGCGACTCCACATGTATCGGATGAGGCGTGTGGTAGTCTGGAGCCCTCCCCGGGTCGGGAGAGGGGGTGGAGCAGCTACTAGGACGGCTCAGAGAGCGGGGTAATTTGTCAAGTACAGTTGGGAGAAACAGGTGGGAACCCCCCCCCCCAAAAAGTGTCCACACTGACTGAGCGAGTTGCTCTCTGCTTGCGTATTCAAATGTAGATATGATGGAGCCGGAGGTGAGCACGCCCAGCTCCATGCCCACCTCGCTGAGGTTTCGCTGCTCCAGCATGCTGGTCCCTGGTCAGTGGCTCCACCTGGCTGTGGTCATGGCCAAGGATGTCAAGAAAAGCTGTCGGGTGTCGGCCTACCTCAACGGGAAGACAGTGGGGACAGCAAAGGTAGAGCAAAAGAGCAGGAATAATACAGTAGTGAAAACCTTGTGATTATATGACGATTTTAAGTATTATTGGACAATATGGCACTTATCTGATCATGAACTCACCACGGCACTCACCACTGAGGTCTGACCTCATGCCCCGGACAGACTACACGGCTTTCTAATCATGTCAGACTGTGGAAAGATAAGGCACCGCACACTTTACGCTTGACATTTGCAGATTTCTAGCCTTTCAAGTCTTAAAGGCACACATCCACCTGCTCACACTACACAAGCATGTTAACACCTGTCTAGAGTTACTGCTACTACTACTACTACTACTACTACTAAGACCGGTCTAGAACTACTACTACTACTAAGACCTGTCTAGAACTACTACTACTACTACTAAGACCTGTCTAGAACTACTACCACTAAGACCTGTCTAGAACAACAACAACTACTACTACTACTACTACTACGACCTGTCTAGAACTACTACAACAACTACTACTACTACTACTAAGACCTGTCTAGAGCTACTACTACTACTAAGACCTGTCTAGAATTACTACTACTACTACTACTACTAAGACCTGTCTAGAACTACTACTACTAAGACGTGTCTAGAACTACTACTACTACTACTACTACTACTACTAAGACCTGTCTAGAACAACAACAACTACTACTACTACTACTACTAAGACCTGTCTAGAACTACTACTACTAAGACCTGTCTAGAATTGCTACAACTACTACTACTACTAAGACCTGTGTAGATCTACTACTACTACTACTACTACTACTACTAAGACCTGTCTAGAATTACTACTACTAAGACCTGTCTAGAACAACAACAACAACTACTACTACTACTACTACTACTACTACTACTAAGACCTGTCTAGAACTACTACTACTAAGACCTGTCTAGAATTACTACAACAACTACTACTACTAAGACCTGTCTCGATCTACTACTACTACTACTACTACTACTAAGACCTGTCTAGAATTACTACTACCACCACTAAGACCTGTCTAGAATTACTACTACTACTACTACTAAGACCTGTCTAGAACTACTACTACTACTACTACTACTACTACTAAGACCTGTCTAGAACAACTACTACTACTACTAAGACCTGTCTAGAACTACTACTACTACTACTACTATTATTACTACTACTACTAAGACCTGTCTAGAATCACTACTACTACTAAGACCTGTCTAGAATTACTACAACTACTACTACTACTACTAAGACCTGTCTAGAATTGAGTCTTAAAAATGAGTCAGATTTGATTCTTAAAACCCTGCACACCACAACATGATTGACTTGTGATTGATAACGTGTGACTGACATCATGTGATTGACAACTTGTGCCATCTGTCCTTGGTGACCTGCAATATTTCGCACATACTGGTGCAGAGTCTCCATGGTTGTGAATATCCTGTCGTCCTGGTGTCAGATCAGGGTTATGATCTGCATTTAAATCCTCTACCATGACCCCGGCAGAGGAAAGGTCACTTGAAGGCTGTCTTTCCCCTAGCAGATGCGGTATATTCAGCCTTTCCCGGGCCAGTACGCCTCCATGGATCCCACAGCTTTGATTGACGTGTGCGCGTTGATCGGGACGCCGCCGCTGTGGAAGGAGCACGCTGCGCTGGTGTGGCGAGTGGGTCCAACCTACCTGTTTGAGGAGGTGTTGAGTCCTGAAATGGTGGCGACCATCTACACACAGGGCACCTCCTACCTGGGAAACTACATGGCTCTGCGCAGCACAGGTGAGTCCGAGGTGTAAATGGTACTGTAACTGTTAACGACAGGAATGTGAGGGCTGTTAATGGACGTGCTTATCTGATACCAATGTCTTCATGTATTACCATTGTTTGAAAAATACAGTATAACTTGCCCTTGATCAGCCGCAAGCCATAAATTAAAACTTAGGGTAGTTTGTCGTGTTTTCGTTTTGTTGTTCCGAAAAGGTCAGCAATTCTACCTTATCAAATTGATCCTCCTCTGACGCTCCTCCTGAGATTTCTTCCATTCTTTTTTCCTGAAAATATTTTTTTGCGGAGTTTCTCCCTCGTCAGAATCCAGGGTCTAGGGATAAGGGGCACCACACGTTGTTGTTTATTGCAGTAGTTCTCAACTCCAGTCAACCATCAGTATTGCAGGTTTTCTATTATGCCATTAATTTCAGCTTTCCGGGCAACCAGGTAGCGTAGCGGTCTATTCCATTGCCTACCAACACGGGGGATCCCGGTTCGAATCCCCGTGTTACCTCCGGCTTGGTCGGGCGTCCCTACAGACAATTGGCTGTGTCTGCAGGTGGGAAGCCGGATGTGGGTATGTGTCCTGGTCGCTGCACTAGTGCCTCCTGTGGTCGGTCGGGGCGCCTGTTTGGGAGGGTGGGAGGGGGAATAGCGTGATCCTCCCACGCACTACGTCCCCCTGGTGAAACTCTTCACTGTCAGGTGAAAAGAAGCGGCTGGTGACTCCACGTGAATCGGAGGAGGCATGTGGTAGTCTGGAGCCCTCCCGTGGTCGGCAGAGGGGGTGGGGCAGCATCCAGGATGGCTCAGAAACGTGGGGTAATTGGCCGGATACAATTTGGGAGAAAAGGGGTGGGGGTTCAGCTTTCCACTCTGGGAGGTTTTAGATCTGGCACAACAGGTAAATGTAATATTTAGCTACCTGGTAGAACAGAAAACCAGCGGTACTGGTAGCACTGGTAGTTCCTGCTGGTTGTCAGACATTTCTTCTCCTCCTGCGTGGTGCAGTGATGTGAGACGGCTCCACTGAACCTAAGTCTGTTGTGTCGATTGTGCTTGTGTCCAGGCCTTGAGACGGACGCTGAGCATCCTTCTCTCAGGCTGGTTCCTGAGGAGAGGATCTCTTTTGGCATCAACCCCGCCGTTGCCACTGTAACCACCGTGGCACAGATCAGAGAGGATTACAACGAAGTGGACTGCAGACTTATTGCAAAAGAGGTAAGTTGGATCAGAGCCTACTGTACCTACTGTACATGTTTGACAAGCAGGTGCTATGTGCCAATCTGTATGTATCGTCGCAGCTGGGGATACCCTCTCGGGATCAGTCCACCCCGGTGTTTCTGGCTCGGAACATCAGCCAACATCTGAGTGGCACAGCTCGCACCATAGGAGCAGCCCTCGTTGGCCATTTTGGTAAGCACAGTGCTCTTGAAGGGTCTCTTTTTCCCAAGCTGATTCTTCCTGGAACATTTACTAAGCTGATGGACGCTCTCTCCTCCTAGGTGTGCGTACCTTTACCCCCAGAAGTGCGGCTAATGGTTTCCTGTATGTGGGTGGGCCCACAGTGATTCTCAGTTTGGTGGCGATGGCGCCAGATGATAGTTCTCTCTATGCAGCCGTGAAAGTCCTTCTGTCAGTGCTGGAGACCAGCCCCACCATGCAGCAGGAACTGATCCGCATTAACGGATATAAGGTCCGTCCGATCTTACTGGGATGTTTGGAGTAGCCACACATGTAGAGATGAAAGTCATTCAACTAAGGCATTTTAAACTTTCTGGTCCCACTTTAAAACAAGGCATGCTTTATAAAGGGCTTATAAGTCGTTACTAATTACCTTAAGAATGGTAAATAACTCATTTATTGATGCATTATAAATCTGTAATAAAATGTTGGCAGTAATAAAGACTCTTTGGGTTCCCATACCGGGAGTCCACATTTTACAAATAAGAGAGAGGCTCTGTAGACGGTCGCTCTGAAATCATGTGACCTGTGAGGACTGTTGAGTCACACTTTTAGCTAGTTAAGTACAAATAACACGGCTCAAAAATGACCTACATTGCATACACAAAAGTTGATTTTGTGCAATAATGGTGACAATTAGAGTAACAGAATCAGAAACACTTTGTTTCCCCAGCCCACAGCAGTGCAACACAAAGACACAAACAAATATCCAAAACTACAATAACTACAAGAACACATACATCCAAACTAACACATCTAAACTAAAAAAAATCACTGTGTAGGAGAACAAACGCCAGCCAGGATGCCTGTCAGAACAGCCGGTCTGCATGGACTAGCAGTTAGCTTAGCCTGCTCCACTTCGGCATCCTGTCAGACCGCCCTCGGTGTTTCCCCTTCCGGCACAGCTCCGGTCAGGGCCGTGGTCCTTGGGCCTACAGGATGCAGCAGAGCAGACCAAGCTCCCTCAGCCGATCCAATGCTCCTCTCCCAGCCAGACACCTTCGACACACCTCCCCGCACTCCACACGACGACACTAAAGACACAGTCAAGGCTAGGCGAGGCCACCACCAGACCGCCCTCGGTGTTATCGGAACTGCCGGTCTGCATGGGCTAGTAGCTAGCTTAGCCTGTCCCGCTTCCACGTCCTGTCAGACTGCCTTCGGTGTTACCTCTTCTGGCACAGTGGTTAAGTTCAGGGTGGAGGTGAAGTACTAGTTGGTGAGGGTGCATTACCCATGCAGGGTCCTAACCTGGCAACCCAAAAAATCTTCTTATTAATGTAGTTTAACATCGGGCGCCTCCGTAGTCAAATGGTTACAGTGCATAGCACATGGTCACAATCGTCATCAGTTCGATTCCAGCCGGCAACCTTTGTTGCATGTCATACGCCCCCCCCCCCTCGCTCCCATTTCTTGTCGATCTTTCACTATAGGTGTCTAATAAAAAAAGGCCAAAAATCCTCTTTTTTTTACCCCCCTTGGCCAATTACCCCACTCTTCTGAGCCATCTTGGATGCTGCTGCACCCTCTTTCCCCCCCCCCGCCGATTCGGGGAGGGCTGCAGACTACCACGTCTCCTCTGATACATGTGGAGTCACCAGCCACTTCTTTTCACCTGACAGTGAGGAGTTTCACCAGGGGGACGTAGCGCGTGGGAAGATCACGCTATTGACTGACCCCTGAACAGGTGCCCCGACCGACCAAAAGAGGCGCTAGTGCAGCGACCAGGACACATACTCACATTCGGCTCCCCACCCACAGACACGGATGGCCAGTAGTGTCGCCCAACCAAGACGGGGGTAACACGGGGATTCAAACTGGCGATCCCTATGTTGGTAGGCAATGGAATAGACTGCTACACTCCTCGGACGCCACTCAGAAATAATCTTTAATGTATCTTAACATCTTTTTACTGATTTATAATGCGTTAATGAATGAGTGATTAACCATATGGCAAGGTGATCGGTAACCTTTATAAAGTACGTCTTGTGAAGTTCTACCAAGTGTTTTTCGTGGATGGCGGTCTTACTTGTGCTCGTGTCTCTGTATAGTTGCTGGCTTTCCTGCTGAAGATAAAGAAGAGTCTCATCAGCAGCAGAACATTCCAGCTGGTCCTGTACCTGTCTAGTTCACTGGACCTGGGCTCTGGACCCGCATGCCTACACAACACTGCTGCTTTCCAGGCCCTTCTGTGTAACCTGGAGGTATGCCTCCCTGACACTAGATTAGAAGCCAAACGGTTTGTTGACCCGACTTTAAATTGAAAATGTATACTCTGTCTGTAAACTTGTCGTCAGTGCTTCTTGCTGCGTGTTATAGTGACCTCCGGGTTTCTTTTCAGGTGTGGCACAACACATCAGAAAACCTGGAGCTTTCACTTCTGAATCACTTTGATGAAATCTTGACCTCCTCCCGGTAATATTCAAACACATCAGCACAAAACGATTGCAGTGGTCTGAACTCATACACAGTCTCTTCAGAGACAGCTGATGTCATGTAAATGAATGTAAATGTGAGTGAGTTGAGAAGAAATGAGCGAGTGAGTAAGTGAGTTGAGAAGAAGTGTGAGTGAGTGAGTGAGTGAGTGCGTTGAGAAGAGAGTGAGTGAGAGTGAGTGAGTGAGTGAGTTGAGAAGAGAGTGAGTGAGAGAGTGAGTGAGTTGAGAAGAGAGTGAGTGAGTGAGTTGAGGAGTGAGTGAGTGAGTTGAGAAGAGAGTGAGTGAGTGAGTGAGTTGAGGAGTGAGTGAGTGAGTGAGTTGAGAAGAAGAGAGAGTGAGTGAGTTGAGAAGCTAGTGAGTGAGTTGAGAAGAGAGTGAGTGAGTGAGTGAGTGAGTTGAGAAGAGAGTGAGTGAGTGAGTTGAGAAGAAGAGAGTGAGTGAGTTGAGAAGAGAGTGAGTGAGTGAGTGAGTTGAGAAGAAGAGAGTGAGTGAGTTGAGAAGAGAGTGAGTGAGTGAGTGAGTTGAGAAGAGAGTGAGTGAGTGAGTGAGTGAGTTGAGAAGTGAGTGAGCGAGGGAGTTGAGAAGAAGAGAGTGAGTGAGTTAGTTGAGAAGAAGAGAGTGAGTGAGGGAGTGAGTTGAGAGGAAGAGAGTGAGTGAGTGAGTGAGTTGAGAACAGAGTGAGTGAGTGAGTTAAGAAGAGAGTGAGTTGAGAAGTGAGTGATTGAGTGAGTTGAGAAGAAGAGAGTGAGTGAGTGAGTTAATTGAGAAGAAGAGCGTGAATGAGGGAGTGAGTTGAGAGGAAGAGAGTGAGTGAAGGAGTGAGTTGAGAAGAGAGTGAGTGAGAGAGTTGAGAAGAAGAGAGTGAGTGAGTGAGTTGAGAAGAAGTGAGTGAGTGAGTGAGTTGAGGAGTGAGTGAGTGAGTGAGTTGAGAAGAAGAGAGTGAGTGAGTGAGTGAGTTGAGACATGAGTTAGTGAGTGAGTTGAGAAGAAGAGAGTGAGTGAGTGAGTTAGTTGATAGGAAGTGTCAGAACCTTTAAAAATATTTGGCCGATGCAATTTGATTCTAAAATGTTGCCATGTGTCTAATCAGAGCTCAACGGACGCTGAGGAGAGCAGCACGGCTGAGCGAGTGGTTGAACTGTTGAATTAGATTTTTCTGTCTGTGCAAACAGAGTTTGACTGATATTCATACCCCCGTCCTCTCTCCTTACCCTCACTCTCCACTGTGACAGTGGTGGGAATGCGGAGGTCCTGCACACTGTGGGCCTTCTACCAAAGCTGCTGTTCCAGCTCTCCGATCCAGATGTGACCATTGCGAAGGTTAAGGTTACTTCCTGCATCATCCAGAGCCTCTTGGAAGGGCACTTCACTACTGTGGACTTGAGCAGGTACACTTGAGCAGAACAGTGTTTGCACTGAGATGCTGTGATGCATTCTGCCATTCACAGCTCTCATGGGAAGTTGTTGGAACCGCCACACTGTGTATTTTTATATGTGCCTTGTATATTGTTCAGGAATCAGAAATTCCGTTTCCCCCAGCCCACAGCAGTGCGACACAAAAGATAAAAACACACATCCAAAGTTCCCAAAAACGACACCACCGAAAACATACAAAAACAAAGAGAACAAAGCAAATAAATAATTAAATAAACCCCACACAAACAGTTACTAACAAAACAGTCAGCTCAGTGCAACACAGTCCAAAAATTCCACTGTCCAGGAGAACGAACACCAGCCAGGATCCCTGTTGGAACTTGTCAGTCTGCACGGGCTAGCAGTTAGCTTAGCCTGCCCTGCTTCCGCATCCTGTCAGACCGCCCTCGGTGTTTCCTCTTCGGGTGCAGCTCCAGGCAGGGCCGTGGTCCTTGGGCCCACCGGACGCGGCAGACCACGCTCCCTCAGCCGATCCAACGTCAGCTCTCCCAGCCAGACACCTTCGACACACCTCCCCGCACTCCACACGACGACACTAAAACACAGTAAAGGCTAGGCGAGGCCGCCGCCAGGCTGCCCTCGGTGTTATCGGTACTGCCAGTCTGCAAGGGCTAGCAGTTAGCTTAGCCTGCCCAGCTTCCGCTGTTATTGTATATTATTATTATTGTTACTGTGTATTTATTGTTATTGTACATTATTGCTATATATTTATTGTTATTGTATATTTTACATGTTGTATATCAGAAATGTGTTTGTGTTTGGTCAGACTTGGACTCTTCCTAGTCTACACTCTCTCAGCTCCTAGCAATTTAATTGAAAGCTGTTGGATCTCCGACGGTGGTCTTCCCGAAGACACAACAGGTACATCCCACTGTACACAGCCGAGCCTTTCAATCCAATACTGTGCTATAACCCCCTGATGACATACCTGTGGAGGCATGGAGAGGTTTAGGAGAGATGGCAGTGGGGTTTTTAACTAGATTGTTTAACACAATCTTGGAAAGTGAGAGGATTTCTGAGGAGTGGAGAAGAAGCATACTGGTACTGATTTTCAAGCATAAGGGTGATGTGCAGAACTGTAGTAGCTACAGAGGTATAAAGGTGATCAGCCACAGCATGAAGACATGGGAAAGAGTAATAGAAGCTAGGTTAAGAGGAGAGGTGACAATTGGCGAGCAGCAGTATGGTTTCATGTCAGGAAGGAGCACCACAGATGTGATGTTTGCTTTGAGAATGTTGACTAGAAGTACAGAGAAGGCCAGAAAGAGTTGCATTGTGTCTTTGTAGATTTAGAGAAAGCATACGACAGGGTGCCAAGAGAGGAGGTGTGGTATTGTATGAGGAAGTTGGGAGTTGCAGAGAAGTATGTAGGAGTGGTGCAGGATATGTATGAGGGCAGTGTGACAGTGGTGAGGTGTGAGGTTGGAATGACAGATGGGTTCAAGGTGGAGGTGGGAGTACATCAAGGATCGGCTCTGAGCCCTTTCTTGTTTGCAATGGTGATGGACAGGTTGATGGACGAGATCAGGCAGGAGTCTCCATTGACTATGATGTTTGTGGATGACATTGTGATCTGTAGTGAGAGTAGGGAGCAGGTTGAGGAGAGCCTGGAGAGGTGGAGGTATGCACTAGAGAGAAGAGGAATGAAAGTCAGTAGGAGCAAGACAGAATACCTATGCGTGAATGAGAGAGAGGACAGTGGAATGGTGAGGACGCAAGGAGTGGAGGTGATGAAGGCGTATGAGTTTAAATACTTGGGGTCAACTGTCCAAAGTAACGGGGAGTGCAGAAGAGAGGTGAAGAAGAGAGTGCAGGCAGGGTGGAGAAGAGTATCAGGAGTGATTTGTGACAGAAGGGTACCAGCAAGAGTTAAAGGGAAGGTTTACAAGATGGTTGTGAGACCAGCTATGTTGTATGGTTTGGAGACAGTGGCACTGATGAAAAGACAGGAGGTGGAGCTGGAGGTGGCAGAGTTGAAGATGCTGAGATTTTCACCGGAAGTGATGAAGGAGGACAGGATTAGGAATGAGTATATTAGAGGGACAGCTCAGGTTGGACGGTTTGGGGACAAAGCAACAGAGACAAGCTTGAGATGGTTTGGACATGTGTGGAGGAGAGATGCTGGGTATATTGGGAGAAGGATGCTGAATATGGAGCTGCCAGGGAAGAGGAGAAGAGGAAGGCCAAAGAGGAGGTTTATGGATGTGGTGAGGGAGGACATGCAGGTGGCTGGTGTGATAGAGGAAGATGCAGAGGACAGGAAGAGATGGAAACAGATGATCCACTGTGGCGCCCCCTAACGGGAGCAGCAGAAAGTAGTGGTAGACTGTGGTATAACCCCCCATCCACTATGATCCACTTTTTAAGACTGGGGGCTTTTACAACACATTTAGAAAAAAGTCACGTAAATCCCTGTGGTTTCCTGTGTCATCTGCCTTTAAGCCCAGAAATCTTGTGAAGCCAGTCCCATTTGGATCCGGAACCAGCTTTTGCTTTCACTCTGTGAACTTCTCAACTCGGACAGCTTAACCACTGAGTAAGTAGCCTGTAGCCTCAGCTGGTAAACTCGATATCGTAGAAATGATGCCTTGACTGTTTAACCATAGATCCCTTAGTCATCCATCTTAATGGTCAGCATATTTAACTATTTCATGCAACATAAATATGTGTTGATTGATTAGAATATCAATAATTAGTCAATAAATTTGCTCCTGAACAGGCAGCAGAAAGCCTTTTTTGACACACTGGGCAGCGACTGGTTCCTGCTGTTCCTTCAGCCTCACCTGCATCCGTCCACCATACGGCTCGGGCTGGTCTTGCTCACACACCTACTATCCAATCACAACCAGCAGAGCAACTTCCGGGAGGGCGTGTTGCCAGGAACCCTCGTGGAGGACATGGAGGAACTGTTTACTGTCATGGGTACGTAAATTGGATTATAACTACTTTGTTTAGGTCTGACATAGTATTACTGATACTCTATTTCACTGAGTGTTCATTCCACAGGTCGTGTAATGACATTTACAGTCACTCAGTCAGCAGATGCTTTTATCCAAAGTGACTTATAACAGAGTCAGAATGACTTATAACAGAGTCAAAGTGACCTATAACAGAGTCAGAATGACTTATAACAGAGTCAAAATGACCTATAACAGAGTCAAAGTGACCTGTAACAGAGTCAAAATGACTTATAACAGAGTCAAAATGACCTATAACAGAGTCAAAATGACTTATAACAGAGTCAAAGTGACCTATAACAGAGTCAAAATGACTTATAACAGAGTCAAAATGACCTATAACAGAGTCAAAATGACTTATAACAGAGTCAAAGTGACCTATAACAGAGTCAAAATGACTTATAACAGAGTCAAAATGACCTATAACAGAGTCAAAGTGACCTATAACAGTCAAAGTGACCTATAACAGAGTCAAAGTGACCTATAACAGAGTCAAAGTGACCTATAACAGAGTCAAGGTGACCTGTAACAGAGTCAAAGTGACCTATAACAGAGTCAAAATGACCTATAACAGAGTAAAAATGACTTATAACAGAGTTAGCAATTACTGGATGAATTTAATAGTACCAGTATATTTTCTTCATAGTAATCATATCATAGTAGAACTATATGCAATAGTACAGCACATTTGCTGCATAATAATCATATCATTTTAGTACTATATGAAATAGTAGCAGTACATTTGCTGCGTAGTACTCATATAGTCATACTTTATGAAGCAATAGTAGTGTATTTGCTACATAGTAATTTTAAAAAGTTAGTAGTTTTATTAAGTAGCTGTGGTATATTTGCTACATAGTAATCATATCATGCAAGAGTGCATGTCATGTGGAGTGCATTGTGTGTGTTTGTGTGTGTGTGTGTGGCGGTGGTGGTGGTGGTGGTGGTGGTGGTGGTGGTGGGGACAAGAGACTCCAAGTATAAAGAGATTTACATTTCCCGCAAGTCAGAACATGGGCGAATGGTAACGTCGAGTGCTAGTAGAAAAGGACTTCTCACACGTTTGACTCTTTCACCAGACAACCTGCGGGCCCATTCGTGGTCCTACGAGTGCCTCAGCACCACCTGTCCGGGCTTCGACATTCTGCAGGTTCTGCTGGTCGGCCAGTGCCACCTGCCGCAGGTGTACGGAGCGCTGGCCGCGCTGCTGCTGGGGAAGAAGGCGGGCCACGCCGCAGAGCCACAGGTGCGGCGCGGGGGTTGGGGGGGGAGGGGGGGGTAAGGCTTTTAAATGTGTGGAAATCCTACTGGGTCGCCATCGCCCCGATGCCGTCAGCATCCTCTCCTTCTGCGTCCCCCCCCGCAGGTGCATTTGGACGACGTGTTGCAGTCGGCTATCGACGGCCGAGCGTCGGCGTCGGTCGGCCAGCTCTGTCCCGAGCCCGCCGCCATACTTCTGGAGCTGGTCAAAGCCATTATCACTCAGGTGAGACGGAAGGGTCGAGTTCTGAAATTGTGAATTTAGGGGCGGGTAAAGCTGCTGGCCTTTACGCTGTTACGTCTGTTTTGACCCCTTTACCCCCCCCCTCGCCATCGACAGCCTGCCTCGAAGAGACAGTCAGGTGGCGACGCGTGGAAGCTGCGGTTCCCTGGGAGCGTGATGCAGTTCCTCTGTCTGCTCCACAGCCTCTGGCCGAGGGACCCGCTGTGGGCGTCGGCGGGGTTCCTCCATGTGCTCGCCGGCGCCGTGTACCCCCTCGACGGCTCAGAGGTCGGGGTAAGTAAAACGGCTCTGGGCGCGCCCATGAAAATCCTGACCCGTACCCGCCCCCCCCCGGGCCGGCCCTCATCCACCGTGTCGTCCGCTTCCCCTCAGGATGCGGCCGAGGACGAGGCGGCGGCCAGGATTCATCCCACCAGGAAGCAGGTGTGCGACTTCATCCGAATACTGCTGATGGACAGTCTCCTCAATGTCCCCGCCGGCAGCTCGCACCCTCTGCTGCTGCTGCTGGAGGTGGGCACACTCTTGCTTATGCACGCACAGACACACAAATGACCCCAGTAGTTATGAGGGGAATTGTAAGAACAAAAGAACTGCCGGCTGCAGCTCTGCAAGATTCCTCCTCGTCCAGAAGGTGCCACTCTTGACTCAGTTATTGCGTTAGGCAGCAAGCTGAGCTAATCCTGATATAAATATTCACCACTAGGGGTAAGAGGTTAACTGTAGGCCTGGACCTAGAGCCACAGTGAGGTAGCCTGAGATAGGTAAGTTACACACACACATGTCTATTTTCAGTGGCCAATCTACGTTTGAAAACTCTGAGACAAGATTTTGCCTTCGACGGGACCCCTGATATCCGTCAAATGTCCATTGTTCCCTCCAACAAATGAGCGCGTGCGATGCCGCGTGTCGGGACTAACGAGCGGGCGTTGTAGTTTTCCCCAGAAAGCGCGTCGCTGGAGCAGAGGCAGAGCTTCCAGACGGAGTTCCTGGAGTTCCTCATGGACATCATCCACGTGATCAGCCACCAGGAGGAGAACGACACGCACCTCAGCTCACACGGTAGAGCGGCGGCGGCGCGCACAAACACCCCCACGCTCCACTCCGGGTAGACCACGTGCTCGCACAGCGGCGAACTCACGGCTTTCTTTTCCCCAGGCGCCAAGAGTCAGAAGCCCCACGGACAGACGGCCACGCTGATGGAGAACGTCGTCCTCTTCAGCAAGACGCTCCTACACAAACTCTACAGCGGGATGTACTCGGGGGACCCGGAGCACCTGCTCACCTTCCTTGCGGATCAAATTGTGGTGGTAGGACACACACACACACACACACACACACACACACACACACACACACACACACACACACTCGCTCGCTCCAATCACAACATGTAAGTAATTCCATGATGGCCGCCGTGTGTATTTTAGGCGCTGGAGAGGGGCCAAGCCCAGAGGGAGAAGACGGTGTCGGCTCTCTACTCCTGCACCAATAAGGTCCTGCTCTATTTCCTGTCTCACTCCCGCCACTCCCCGAAAGAGCAGGAAGTCGTCATCAAGACGCTGCAAGTCTTCATGGAGCGCTGGGACGTTGTCATGGCAACCTACAACTCAAACGTCACCTTTGTCACCTGCCTCCTCCACTGCCTGTTACTGATACGATCCAACAGGTAGACATACAACGAAAGTACAAAACAATAAGACAAGATGAAAAATAAAAATAAAATAGAAAAAAAATATAATAAAAATAAATGAAATAAATTATAAATGTAATTATTATATTATATATTATATTATGATTATAAATAAATAATAAAAATATAAAAACATAATAAATAAAAAAATAAAATAAAAAGTAAAATAGAAAACACACACACAGATATATATATACACACACACACACACAGATATATATATATATATGTGTGTGTGTGTGTGATATAAAAAACATATCGTTGCTCCTGAATTGTTGAGCTCTTTTTTCTACATCGAAGGTTTCATTGCAACATCCTGTGGACATATATATATATATATATATATATATATATATATATATGTACAGCGTGGAGAACAAGTATTTGATACACTGCCGATTTTGCAGGTTTTCACACTTACAAAGCATGTAGAGGTCTGTAATTTTTTATCATAGGTACACTTCAACTGTGAGAGATGGAATCTAAAATAAAAATCCAGAAAATCAAATTGTATGATTTTCAAATAATTAATTTGCATTTTATTGCATGAAATAAGTATATATATATATATATATATATATATATATATAGATAGATAGATAGACACACACACATATATATACACACATATATACATATATAGTATATATATACACACATATATACACATATATACATATATATAGTATATATATATATACATATATACATATATATAGTATATATACACACACATATATACGCACACATATATATATATATTATATACATATATAATATATATATATATATAGTATATATAGTATATATACATATATAGTATATATACATATATTATATACATAGTACACACACACACACACACACACACACACATATATATATATATATATGTGCATACACACAAAAAGGTGTGTTGTCAGCTGACTGGGTGAAGAGTTATTCATGGTACATCGTGGTGTTTGGTTCATGTATTTTGCAGCTACCCTGAAGGTTTTGGGTGTGAGGTCCAGAAAAGGCACAGCCAAAGGCTTTTTGACCGACTGCTTCCTTTCAAATCCAGTCGCCCAGCATCCTCCACGCACACAACCGACTCTGCCACAGGTGCGACTGTTCATTCGCAGCGCCGTACATTGGTGTAAATGTTATGTGTGAGTTAAAAAGCCTTCGGCTTGACATCTGCCAACATGTAACTGAAGCATGCGCATGACTGTGGCTTCTGCAGGTCAGAGTGAACTGGCGTCCTTGGTGGAGGCCTGCTGGTCCAGGGTGATGGCCGAGAGACGACACTCGCTTGAAGACACCTATAAACTAGAGCTTTCCGCAGGCCAGCGGGTGCAGACGGGGGGCGTCAGCATGTCGGACATCAGTCCTCTGTGGCAGGAGATCGCACAAAACACCTGGCAGACGTTCACCGGTAATCTATTTCACGCCATGACTATTATTTCTAGCTTATTGTTGTTAGTAGGCCATTGTTGTCAGGCTGTTATTATTATCGCACTTTGTTATTAGCGTTATTAGTAGTAGTATTAGCTCGATATTGTGATTACTGTGGAATATGTTTAAATGTGTAAATTGGCTGCATGAAATCCTTCCTATACTACTTCTACTAGTACTACTACTACCACTACTACTACCGCTTTCAGCTGCTCCCATTAGGGGGCGCCACAGTGGATCATCCGTTTCCATCTCTTCCTGTCCTCTGCGTCTTCCTCTGTCACACCAGCCACCTGCATGTCCTCCCTCACCACATCCATAAACCTCCTCTTTGGCCTTCCTCTCCTCCTCTTCCCTGGCAGCTCCGTATTCAGCATCCTTCTCCCAATATACCCAGCATCTCTCCTCCACCCACTACGTATACCCAGTATACGATAACATCCATCCATCCATTATCCCAACCGCTTGTCCTGCTCTCGGGGCGGTGGGGATGCTGGAGCCTATCCCAGCAGCCCCTGGGTGGCGGGCGGGGAGACACCCTGGACAGGCCGCCAGGCCCATTGCAGGGCCCCTTTTTAATTTACGACTATGGAGTCCAAGGCAGAATAGCCGAGGGGACCGGCTGCGCCTCTCTTCTCGTCCACTCGGTGCGTCCTCCAGGTCTTCGCGCCGGGCTCTGGCTCTCCGGAGGATGGAGGACCTAACGAGCGATCACACATCTTATTTTTAGAGCTCTTTTCTAAGCCGCGGTGTAAAAGCGCTTTATAAAACAAGACGCCGACGCAGTTCAAAATGGCCCAAAACATAAAAGAGAGACTAAAACTGGAAATACAGTCGTATGTGTAAAGAGGGTAAAATAAGAGGCGGAGATGAGGAGGACGGAGACAGCGGTGCGGCAGTAGTGTAGTAGGACACCTCGCCTCACCCTGACACACATCCACCCGGCCAGCTTAGGTGGCTCACGTCCCTGTGGTGCTTCTCCACCCGTCTCGTATGTGATGAGGTGTGGAGCTAGTTCCCGCTGCTCCTCTGGACCTGCACGGTTCTCCTATCATATCATATATCATATCATATCATATCATATATAATATGACACATTAATATATATCAACTCCCATATTTCGTAATGTGTGTGTGTGTGTGTGTGTGTGTGTGTGTGTGTGTGTGTGTGTGTGTGTGTGTGTGTGTGTGTGTGTGTAAGTGTAGATAGCGGGACCGAGAACTAAAGCACTTATGATCCTAATTCTTGTTGGAGGTGGTAGGTATTGTCTCAGAGAGTAAGGGAAAAATCTCAAAAAATTAAAATTATGCATAATTATGCATAAATATGCAAAATATGCATTCTTCTAAAAATGGCTAAAAACCACTTTTCTCGGCATTTCAGATGATTCTAAGCATCTTTGATTTTTTCACCTATATAAAAAAAAAATTTCTGGGACTTAGAAATGTTTTGGCGTTATGCAAAATAAATGCATTTTTGCAAAAATGCACTTATGAGCCTCATTTTTTTTTGGAGGTGGTAGGTGTTGTTCCAGAGAGGACCGGAAAAATAGCAGAACATTAAAAATAATTATGCGTAATTATGCAAAAATATGCATTTTCTAAAAATGGCCAAGAACCACTTTTCTCGGCATTTCAGGTGATTCTGAGCATTTGGGGGGGGAGTTGGAGTGGGGGGGGGGGTTAGGGGCAGGGGGAAGGCGGTTAGCTGGCAGGATGAAGAGGAGGGAGATTTAGACGGGTGGAGAACCAAACCGCTACATTGTAGCGGGGCTCTTCTAGTTGTTATATAATATCTACTACTACTACTTTTGGCTGTTCCCGTTAGGGGTCGCCACGTGTGTGTGTGTGTGTGTGTGTGTGTGTGTGTGTGTGTGTGTGTGTGTGTGTGTGTGTGTGTGTGTGTGTATATATAAAACTTAGTTAAAAGAAACACTGAACGGTCGGGAAAGTGCTCAACAAATAAGGAGCAAAATAATGGCATGAAACAGGCTTGTACTGCCTCATAAAGAGTTTACTTGACTCGGTCCAGTGACACGGTGTTGGTAATAATGCCTATATAAAGGAATTATTCCTATACTAACCCTGTATAAATAATGTAGTTATTATGATCAAAAGTGGGCTTAAGGTCATCGATTTAGGTCTCTCATACGCGTAAAATTTAAGGAAATATGCATTTCAAATCAACGTACTTCAGGGAATGTAATGCAAAAATATTTAATCATTTTTTGCCTTACCCCCATGATAATGAACGGCACCAAGTCCTCTGAAAATCTGCCTCCAGCGGCTTCAGCCACGGTCGCTAAACCCGCCCTCGAGACAACACTGAGCAGTGTAGCTGGGCCACGCTGTCTACTTCCGGTTCCTGTACGAGGCAGCCCATACTTTAACAGCACAGCAGGCCTCAGTACCAGCTGCCTGTCACTCACTTGAACCCAGTACAGTAGCCAAGATGTCGCTTTCATCACGTCATATCTATTTCATAGGTGTGTACATGTCACATGGCCGTCCAAGAAAAATAAAAATAAAACATCACTCAAAGTGATCGACTGCTGTGATCAAATCAGCCTGGACAGATGTGATCACTGTCATCTGTCCCCACTGTATTATTATTACCAATATGTACAGTGTGTTATTATCAACATGTACACTGTTATTATCAACATGTACACTATTATTATCAATATGTACAGTGTGTTATTATCAACATGTACACTGTTATTATCAATATGTACAGTGTTATTATCCATATGTACACTATTATTATCATCAATATGTACAGTGTGTTATTATCAACATGTACACTGTTATTATCAATATGTACACTGTTATTATCAATATGTACAGTGTTATTATCAACATGTACACTATTATTATTATCAATATGTAGTGTTATTATCCATATGTACACTATTATTATTATCAACATGTACACTGTTATTATCAATATGTACAGTGTTATTATCCATATGTACACTATTATTATTATCAATATGTACAGTGTGTTATTATCAACATGTACACTGTTATTATTATCAATATGTACACTGTATTATTATCGATATGTACAGTGTTATTATCAATATGTGCAGTGTTATTATCCATATGTACACTATTATTATTATCAATATGTGCAGTGTTATTATCCATATGTACACTATTATTATTATCAATATGTGCAGTGTTATTATCCATATGTACACTATTATTATTATCAATATGTGCAGTGTTATTATCAATATGTGCAGTGTTATTATCCATATGTACACTGTATTATTATTATCAATATGTACACTGTTATCAATATGTACACTGTATTATCAATATGTACAGTGTATTATTATCAATATGTACACTGTATTATTATCAATATGTACAGTGTTATTATCAAATGTACACTGTATTATTATCAATATGTACACTGTATTATTATCAATATGTACACTGTATTATTATCAATATGTACAGTGGCCAGTTAAATACAACAAAAGTCATGCAAGTAGTGAGCTCAATTAGATGTTGCTTCTGTATGTGTGTGTGTGTGTGTGTGTGTGTGTGTGTGTGTGTGTGTGTGTGTGTGTGTGTGTGTGTGTGTGTGTGTGAGTGCAACCTGCTCCGTGCAGAGTCCCAGGGCTGCCAGCTGGCTGGCCAGTAAACAGACCGTGACAAGAAAGCTGGACTCATCAGCAGTGCTGTCCGGTCAGTTCTGGGCAGACCGGGCAGAGAGTCTGCCACGGTGCAGGTAAACACACACACACACACACACACACACACACACACACACACACACACACACACACACACACACACACACACACACACACATACACAATCTCCTGAATGTGAGAGTTCAAAAACAAAAATTGTACACCTTTGCTCCCAAGGGTGAGTTCAGTGTCCACACGATCTGTTTAGCTCTTATTAGCCTCCAGATTCTGAAGGCTGCACTCTCATTGGCTGACCACAGTGTCAATCACAAGAGTACATACTGACTTCCGGACGACACGGGTGCACGGGTTTTCATCAGTCCCCCAGGGAACAAAGGTCTAGCAACAGAATCTGAACAGCAAGCGAGAACAGTGAGCACCTGTGACGGAGAGCTGATCACTGGGTTTGAGAAAAAAGTTCACACCATGACCTCAGACCACCGGCCATGACCTCAGACCACCGGCCATGACCTCAGACCACCGGCCATGACCTCAGACCACTGGCCATGACCTCAGACCACCGGCCATGACCTCAGACCACTGGCCTGACTCTTCACTGCTGCTGCTTTCGCTCATGTTCTCTCAAAATGGCGGCGAGTTTCTTATTTTTACTGCAAAACTAAACATCGACCCCACATGTGCCAAGGGTTAAGGGGCGGCGAGTTTCTTGCGGTAGCCCCCTCCCATAGCCGCTGACGCCAGCTTCCAACTGCTGGTCCGGCAGTTTTGCAGAGCCGTGCCGTTTTTTGGCACCGGCACCAGTCTTTTTTTGGTGAAAGTGCGTGGAACCGGTTCTAGATTAGGCACCGCCACCGGGGCGGTGGAAAAGGGCTATATGAAACCGCTCAGCCGTTGTACTGTACATAAAGACTAGTTTCACATGGGTCTCTTTTCCGGGTAGCACCGTTTCAGAACTGACCATTCCTGAGCATCACGCTGAAGCAGTGGTCTGTGGTTGGTAGTTTTGAACGTCAGTCAAATGACCTGTTCCGGTCAAAGTGGGCGGGTCTCGAAACTCGCTGCAGGACAGTGTGGGCAAGACATGATGCTGATAGCCGGAAGTGTGGCTGCCAAACAAGACTACCCAAGGGTTGGTACTGGAGCAATGGTCTGTGGTTGGTAGTTTTGAACGTCAGTCAAATGACCTGTTCCGGTCAAAGTGGGCGGGTCTCGAAACTCGCCGCAGGACAGTGTGGGCCAGACATGATGCTGACAGCCGGAAGTGTGGCTGCCAAACAAGACTACCCAAGGGTTGGTACTGAAGCAATGGTCTGTGGTTGGTAGTTTTGAACGTCAGTCAAATGACCTGTTCCGGTCAAAGTGGGCGGGTCTCGAAACTCGCCGCAGGACAGTGTGGGCCAGACATGATGCTGATAGCCAGAAGTGGGGCTGCCAAACAAGACTACCCAAGGGTTGGTACTGAAGCAATGGTCTGTGGTTGGTAGTTTTGAACGTCAGTCAAATGACCTGTTCCGGTCAAAGTGGGCGGGTCTCGAAACTCGCCGCAGGACAGTGTGGGCCAGACATGATGCTAATAGCCGGAAGTGTGGCTGCCAAACAAGACTACCCAAGGGTTGGTACTGAAGCAATGGTCTGTGGTTGGTAGTTTTGAACGTCAGTCAAATGACCTGTTCCGGTCAAAGTGGGCGGGTCTCGAAACTCGCCGCAGGACAGTGTGGGCCAGACATGATGCTGATAGCCGAAAGTGTGGCTGCCAAACAAGACTACCCAAGGGTTGGTACTGGAGCCAAGAAGTACTTTGCTCTCTACATGCTCGCTGTTTCCTTGAAGGAGCGTTAGGTCACCGCCTTTCCTCCCGAACCCCAGAGCCGCAAACGCCCTCCTCCCCGGACTCCGGCTTGTGTTTGTGCTGTGGGCCGTCCAGCCCGGTGGGGATGCTTGATTATTTCTTTAAATGGATTTGGATTATCACAGCCGATTGCCCCTGACTGGGCAGAGTAATTGATATCTGTTAGGCCCATCCAGGAGAGCACTCGCTACAACACACTGTTTGCCGCTGAAGGTTAAAGACGCGTTTATTGTTGTTTCCCCCCCCCCCCCCCTTGAAACACGTGGCCCACATCATTAGTTCCCCCACGACGCTTAAGACGTCGCGCCATCTGGAGCAGGGAGCGGGGACATATTACTCAGGCACACAGGCATGAAATTACCACGTCTGTGTGTCTGTCTCGCCCCCCACAAAGTGTGCGTATTCTTGTTTGGGTATACGTCTCTTGCCCACAGAAATCAGGTTGGCAATTACAGTGGTACCAATCTGATGAAGACATTATTCATTTGATGTTATTCTTTATCATATCAGTCCTCGACAGGCTATCGGAGAGGGTGATGAATTATTTTTGTTCCGTCTCAGACGGAGGCAAGTCTGCCTGCCGTGTATCAGAAGCGAGCGCCTCGGTGTGCTGCATGCGATGAGACCGTCTTGTCTGTCCATAGATTGACATCTACTTGTGTCTACTTGCGGATCGTCCAATTTCTATTTTGTACATCCATCCCCGGTTCAGTAGAAGTTATCAACTGGTTTCTGGATTTCAACTATTTCCCCCCCCCCCCCCACCATTTTGATTTTTGCCAAGACACGTTGGGATCTTTCGGAATGTCACGGTTCGATTCGATTTCGATTCTTGGGGGTCACGATTCGATTCCAACATCGATTTTTCGATTCAGAAGGATTCCTGATTCACAAACCGTGTGTGTTTTTTTTTATATTTGATGGCCTGGCGGCCTGTCCAGGGTGTCTCCCCACCTGCCGCCCGATGACTGCTGGGATAGCTTGCAGCATCCCCGCCATCCTGACAGCAGGATAAGCGGCTTGGCTATTGGATGGATGGATGGATGGATGGATATCAGTTGATTGCAATAATGTGAACACACAAAGGCAAACCTAACCTTTCTCAGTAGCAAACCGACGCCATGGTATGTCGTACTTTGGCTCAACCGTCCACCCATCCGTTAGTCAAACCGCTTATCCTGCTGTCAGGGTCGCGGGGATCCCAGCAGTGATTGGGCGGCAGGCGGGGAAACACCCTGGACAGGCCGCCAGGCCATCAGGGGCCAAGAATAGACGTCCAGCAGCAGTCCACCTTAGTGGGACCGCTGGCTCATTGTCTGGCTCATAAATCTAAAGCCTTCATTGTGGACTACGCTGTAGGGGCGCAGGCCTTGAAATGAACAGGCGATGGCTCTAGTTATTATTCTTGTTATTCTGCCCGTTCAGAGTCGGCTGGGGGTTTGGTAAAGTGGTGCAGTGTGCGTTGGTTGTGCGTTGACGTTGCAGGAGGTCGTTGTTCCGCCTCTTCCAGCTCTGGGTGATGGCGCGTGACGCGAGACCTAACACGTGTAGCGCTCCCCAAATACTTCACTTCCGTTTGTCTGTGAACATTCTCATTCATCCAGGTCACGGTTATCCAAAGGAGTTGAATCAAGTGCAACTGGACTTGGTATATATCCGTGAAGACGTTTCGCCTCTCATCCAAGAGGCTTCCTCAGTTCGTGCCTTTCTGACTAGACCAAGCTAGTCTAGACCAAGCTAGTCTAAACCAATCTAGTCTAGACCAATCACCAGCCAGTCAGACTAGCTTGGTCTAGTCAGAAAGGCACGAACTGAGGAAGCCTCTTGGGTGAGAGGCGAAACGTCTTCACGGATATATACCAAGTCCAGTTGCACTTGATTCAACTCCTTTGGATTCACTTCCGTTTGGCAGATCTTGCATGTTGAATGGGTCATGTCGAGCTCCTTCCTCCCCGGGAGACTGTAAAATCCGAAACGCGCCCAAACGCGTGTCTTCGGTGACGACGGGACCGGCTGAGGGTGTCGCTGCTCCGTTTTTAGGAAGGCCACCGCGAGCTAGCGTTAGCTTAGCAGCGACTCACTAGCCACCGCCGTGCTGCCCGGAAGCCGGGACAGGCGCGCGCGGCAAGTCAACACTACCAGCAGGGAGGAGGCTACTTCGATTTTGGGAATTTGGGAATCTACTCAGAACTATAGAGGATAAGAATTGTACTGAGCCCGGGAGATCTCCCACGTGCGCTTTATAGTGTAAACTACCAATAAGACACGTTAGCTCCTAGCTAAGGGGTCTGAGCCTTTAGCCGAGCGGTTAGTGATGTCGCCTTGTGGTGCAGTACACCCCGTATCGAATCCCGCACCGGGCAAGAAAATAACCGGTTACAATATCTATAGTTTGTTGTGCACGTGACCTCCCGGGCTCCGTGAATCGACCCACCCACGACCCCACCCTTACCCCCATGGAGGATGCCCATTGGTGTAATGTTCAGTATCGATGATCGATGGATGTATTGTTCAGAGGTCTAATTTTTCGTGGACAGGCGGTGCTCATCAAATGTCTTTATAACCTCATCACACTTGTCTTTTGTCTTCTGCCGAGCAAACACACAAGTGTGGAAGACTTCCAGCGCTTCTGGACCGGCAGCGGTGAGCAGCATGGCCGTCTTCCTTTCGCGCTCCAGCAGCAACAACACGCAGCGGAAGTCGCTGCTTGAGCGTCCGCCACATTTCCCGCCAGCTTCAACGGACCGTATAGCATCCGTTTTGTTTTACTTCTGGCGTTTGACAAAGAATACCCCGCCCTGGCGCCACGTGATGTTCTTACTGTACGAGAAATTAGACTTGGTTCAGTTTGTAACTCGCTAGCCGCGCTAGCTCCCTATTTCCCGCCATCTAAGCCTCCCTCTTCTTCGCTCTCGATTACCGAGGTGTACTATAGCGCACCAACCACAGCGACACCTACAGGTCGATATAGCCGAGCTGTAGGCGTATTGCAACTGAAATCTGTCGCATTCATCCGGTGCACGAGTGAAATATGTACAGAGCGCTGTGTGTGTGTGTTTGTTTGTGTGTTTGTGTGTGGAGTTTGTGGTTTTCTCTCTTGACGGAGCGGGAAGGAGGGCTTGGCGGTGTACTGTAGGTGATGAATGGGCGTGCAGGCGCTGATAGACAGACTTTGTCCTCAGTCAAGCGTCAGTGCAGTGCTTCTACAGATTTATTTCATCAGCGAATGCAGTTTCCATAATCATATCTGTGTCCTCATATTAGAAAGATAATTAACAGCACTAATGATCACGTTAAGTTCATTACACGTTCACTGCCAGCTCAGAATGAAGTTGACATTATGTTGCCTTATCATCAAAGGTGGCAAGTTGTTGGGGAAGTCATTAAAATGGAAATGAGTGTGATGTCCTGATGTTAATTGCAGAGGGGAAGAGATGAGTTATGTATTTAATGCAGCGTTTAAAAAGCCAATGAGGCCCCTATCTGCTAAATAGGGTAATTAATGCTATATATTACTTATGTTTGTCCAAATGAAAGAATGAAATTAGGAGGCGACGGCGCCAACTTGCTGTTTATCTGTCGCAACACGGCTCTAGTTCGCAAACTTCATTACTGCTGTCTTTTTGTCTGTAATGTTCCTATAATCTCCCCTCAAATTGCTCTTCTGTTTGTTTCCGTCCTCTCGCCACAACTTTTCATTTGGACAGGCAAGCAGCCATTCAAACAAACACATTTCACTCTCCGCGGGGTTCGTGGAAGTTTGTTGTCAGCGTTTATACATGGATTCTTCCAATATTGCGCCACATTGTCAAATAGGGTTTTCTTGTTATTGCAGATGTTGCACTAGCCAACACATTTTAAGGTTGTTTCTTTTTTCCCGGCACAGTCACGCGGTGGTTAGCGCGGTCACCTCACAGCAAGAAGGTCCTGGGTTCGAGCCCCGGGGTAGTCCGACCTTGGGGGTCGTCCCGGGTCGTCCTCTGTGTGGGGTTTGCATGTTCTCCCCGAGTCTGCGTGGGTTTCCTCCGGGGGCTCCGGTTTCCTCCCGCAGTCCAAAGACATGTAGGTCAGGTGACTCGGCCGTACTACATTGTCCCTAGGTATGAATATGTGTGTGTGTGTCGGCCTGGTGTGATGGCCTGGCGGCCTGTCCAGGGTGTCTCTCCGCCTGCCGCCCAATGACTGCTGGGATAGGCTCCAGCATCCCCGCGACCCTGAGAGCAGGACAAGTGGTTCGGGTAATGGATGGACTTTTTGTTTTGGTTTTTTTGGTGGTGGTGGGGGGGGGGGGCGGCGTCCCGGTAGCGTAGCGTAGCGGTCTGTTCCGTTGCCTACCAACACGGGGATCGCCGGTTCGAATCTCCGTGTTACCCCCGGTTTGGTCGGGCGTCCCTACAGACACAACTCGCTGCACTAGCGCCTCCTCTGGTCGGTCGGGGGCGCCTGTTCGGGGGGGAGGGGGAATAGCGTGATCCTCCCACGCGCTACGTCCCCCTGGTGAAACTCCTCACTGTCAGGTGAAAAGAAGCGGCTGGTGACTCCACATGTATGGGAGGAGGCATGTGGTAGTCCGCAGCCCTCCCCGGATCGGCAGAGGGGGTGGAGCAGAGACCGGGACGACTCAGAAGGGTGGGGTAATTGGGGAGAAAATGGTGTAAAAAATGTTATATATATATATATATATATATATATATATATATATATATATATATATATATATATATATATATATATATAGTGTTTTTTTCCCAAAACCGTCAGTGTTGTTGCTATAAGTGCTCCACTAATGAGGAGCAGAGTATCGACACAGATGCAGGGGACAAAAGCTTTAATACAGAGCACTGCAGGCCTGTTTCCTGCGTCGCACACTCATCAGCTGCTAATGTGGTTCAACACAGAATCAAACAGTTACGTTGCCCATCGCCACACCCCTAATTTTAGTTGGACAGCAACCAATCAGATGAGGAAACATTCAAATTATAACAACCAATGGGGGAAGGGACTGGGGCTTGTTCTGAAAAGCATGTAGGGACCAGGGCGCTGTTGAAATGGCCTACATTAGAAATATAACAAGGCACATTATATGAATTATATAGTGGGATGGTGTTGGGGCACAGTTGGAAGGACAGGCAGTTAAAATATTCAAAAAATATTTTCAAAAACTCTAATAAATGCCATATGTCTATCACCTAATGGGGGGGGGTAGTAAAGACGTTTTACTTATAGTTACAAAGGAGATATTTTTTTCGGTGCCTACAGCTGCTGGCCAATTCGTTTCTATCATTCAAGGTGGACATATATATATATATATATATATATATATAATTAAATAATCAGTAATAATTATATATATATATATATATAATTATAATTATTATTACAGATTTTGTACTAGCAAAAACATTTTAAGGTTGTTTCATTTTTTTCTGGTGGGGTGGGGTGGGGGGGTGTCCAGGTGGCGTAGCGGTCTATTCCATTGCCCACCATCACGGGGATCACCGGTTCGAATCCCCGCGTTACCTCCGGCCGGCGTCCCTCCGGACACAATTGGCCGTGTCTGCAGGTGGGAAGCCGGATGTGGGTATGTGTCCTGGTCGCTGCACTAGCGCCTCTTCTGGTCGGACGGGGCACCTTTTCAGGGGGGGGAAGGGGAACTTGGGGGGGGGGTAGTGTGATCCTCCCACGCGCTCCTGGTGAAACTCCTCACTGTCAGGTGAAAAGAAGCGGCTTGGCGACTCCACATGTACCGGAGGAGGCACGTGGTAGTCTGCAGCACCTCCCCGGCTCGGCGGCGACCGGGACGGCTCGGAAAACAGGGCAATTGGCCGGATACAAATGGGGAGAAAAGGGGAGGGGGGGGGGATAAAAATAAAAATTTGTTTAATTTTTCTTTGAATCAGCGTAGCTTTCCCAGCCGTGTAAAGCAGAAACACAATACCACAATCTGTAAGTAAGACTGGCGGTATAAAAGACCTACGGCATGTTCGTTCAGTCAATTAAACGGCTTTCCTGGGTCAGCTGTGAGGGTGGACACATGGTGTTTGACTGGTCTCCCAGTGAGAACCGCTGTGATGATGGGCTTAATGAAGCAGTTAACAGTCAGAATATGAGCCCAGTGTGTCCGCTGAATACAAGCATCCTGCAGTGTCAACACAGTTATTTATTCTTATCACCAACGGGACGCGCACAACACACACACACACACACACACACACACTTGCCCTTAACTGTAGCGTGGCTCAGTGATATTAATGTTTATGTTAATTAGATCATACCTACAGATGATTATATTTCCAGACAGGGTTATTGTAAGACTGTAGCCAACAGCTTATTTTGCCCTGGGAAATGCAATTTAGACCAAATGCAATTGTACAAACGCATTGTAATTGCATGAGGAAGCAAACAATACCATCACGAATACGCCCTCTCTCCCCGTGTGGCGTCTGCACAGCACACGTGCGGGTGTGCGTTTTGTGTGCGTTTGTTCGCACAATACACACGGGTGGAGGAAAAAGGATTGCTTGGTCCGTTCTTTTCACCGAGCTCCACCTCATTGTTCTTCCCCTCCATGCAGGAGTTTCTGTCCTGCATGGAGTCCCATCGACAGCGAGCCCACAGCGTGTTCGAGACGATGAAGATGAACCACGCACAGGTTTGGCAGACAGACGCCGTCCAAAGAGTCGGTAATCCAGCTGAAACCAGGTAACGTGTTGTTAAAATCCGTTTCCGTGACTGTTTTCTGTCCCTCTCTCCTCTCGATCCCTCCGCCGCGGGCCGACCGATGCGGCCCAGTTGTGTGCCAGCGAGTGGGAGCGGGTGAGTTCTCAGTGGCTGCGTGCGGAGGAGGAGCTGCTGAGGGAGCGCGGCGTGTTCGGACCCGGACCAGGAGTGATGCCGACCTGGGGCTGGGTGCAGGACGCCGCCGAGGGGCCCAACCGCACCAGGCCCCGCATCCGCCGCAGGGCTCAGAGGAGGTCCAAACGGGTACAGACTAAAACGAGTCCAGGCCAAGATCTCTAGAGTGTAGTTGTCTGATGTTTAAGTGTCGTAGTTTTTTTATTTTTTGTTTAATGAAGAAAGAGATAGAAGTTCGAGACAGCAAACCCCCCCCCCCACACAAAAAACATCGCCCTATACAATACATCTAAAATACAGAAATTGAAAAGGACTGCACATGAATTAAAATTTTGACTTTCATGTGTAAATCAAAAAGCTAATTTTACATATGTTTACGTATGACTGAAAATGTTCCCACAGAATCTCCTCCCCCTGCTAGTCCTCCGGTCTTCCTTCCTCGTTATTGGAACGTTACACAATTGAAGGGACTTGTGTCATGCATTAACATGTTTTTTTCCCCACAAGTATGGCCATTAAATGAAATATGGCAGTGAAACATATTCAGCCAATTTTGACCATATGTGTATGAATTTGTCTTTCTGTAAGTTCAGAAGGGGAATTCACACCATCACACACACACACACACACTCTGTGTGCTGTATTTAACCAGTCATCAACTTGGGGTACCTCTGGGTTCTACTTAAGGCCCTTTTACTTTCAGCCAGTATCATCAACATCATCAGCTATGATGGCTACAGTCAGTTAAGGGTCACGCCACTCACTGGGACATCAATTTGAAACGTGGCCTTCATGGATTTAAGGATTTCCTGCCAGTATGGTTCAGGTGTTTTACTTTTTGTCATAGCGTGCAACCAAACATTATAGTTTTCATCCCTGATCACCAAAGGTGCCGGGAACCCTGGGTCTGTGTCTGAAGGCCGGAGTGCCAGAGGAGAACAAAAATGGGGCAGAGAATGAGCGAGGTAAAAAAAAAAAATCCTACATTTGTCAGTTTGCCTGCTAATTCTGTCATCACTTTGTCAACATGTGAGTGGAGAAAGTCTGCGGGTCCCTTTTTCCCCCCAGAACCCAGAATCCTTTGTGAGGCTGGAACAGAGGCTAAAGAGGAAGAGGAGGAAGCAAAAGAGAATTGCGATCGGCTGACCTTCTTCCCCGTTCTCAATGAGACAATGGCCATGGCCGATACCCCGCGCGAACCCTGCACCCCCGAACCCTGCTGTCAAAGCCAATCCTGCCCTGACATCCACCTCATCCTGCAGGAGCTGCACCCCGGAGAGGAGGTAACGTATAACGGCGTGTGTGTGTGTGTGTGTGTGAGGGAGTGTACAGATAAAAATTTAAGGCTCGACTCCTTTGCACTCAACTAATATTCACAATCATAATTATCTAATGTGGTCTGAGAGAATCCAATAGCCCACAGCTGCTATCCGATCCTCATCTTTCCTCATTAGAGTAACGCGTTAACGTCCTGGCACAGCTCGGCGGTCTTCTCATTCTTCCGTCAGGTTAGGCAGCGGAGGCACATGTTGACGGGGACTCTCGCCGCTGCGAGCAACCAGCCGCGGCTTTTAATGTTTCTGACAGAAGTATTAATAAAAACAGTAGGAGGGTGACGCGGGCCGCCTCCGAGCCACTCGGCGAGCGCGAGATGTGTGCTGCCGCTGCGCCCGTGTTGTCTTACAGCGGGTTCAGCAGCGCGTCCTGCTGAGCATCTGGTCAAATGAACACAGTCATTAAGCTCCGAGAGTGCGCACACACACACACACACACACACACACAAAGGGAGACCCACTCGTAATTAGCTTGCCAGCGCCAATAGTGTGATTATGACGGTAATGTGTGTGGGGAGAAATCAATGGTCTGACATTAGGCTCTCAGTCAATAAAAGTCCTCCTTTTCCCTTCTTCCCGTCATCAGCTAAATCACTCTCCCACTGATAACCCATATCTGTCCAGAAAACAGGAAGGAGATAAGGAAACAAAAGAGCTTCTTGCTACGTGTTGGGTTTATCGGCGATAACGCCGAACACGTCCCTCCTTCTGGCGGTGTCTAGTCACGGTTGCTGACTGGTGGGGCCGATTTCATTTTGTCAGCTTACGGATGGAAATTCCTGCAAAATCTGACAATGATTTTTTTGCCTGAGCGGTGATTCCTGTGCCTTGGGGTATTCCTTCCATTTGAATCCTGACCCGCCGTGTCTCTTGAACACGTCACACGGGTACGTGATACTATCCATCACGCTGCGTCTGTGCGTCCACACTCAGACAAGAGGCTCTGATCACTTAGCAGGTTTCCTATTGTGTGTGTGGCAGTGATTAATTCCCCTAATAATGGTCAGGCCTTCTTTTTTTCTTGTTGTTGTTGGGGCGGCGGGGGGGGGTGGGCGGCTCTGATTTGATTAGTATAAATTGTGAGGGGCCTGCGGGTGTGGTGCGGGGGCCCCATATGGTTTCTGAGCGTCCGCGTCCCAGAGGGCCCGCGGAGGGGCCGACGCAGCGAGACGGCCAGGTGCACACGCTCACCGTGAAATGAGGGGAGACAATAGAATTAGCCGTACATTATCACCGCACAGTTAGCATTAGCTGCCACTGGCGCGGAGAGCGGCGGCGTTGGGCCTGCGCCGTCGCTGCCTTGTCTGCATGGGTTGAGCCCGGTCGTACCGCTGATAAGGGGCGGGGGGGGGGGGGGCCCGGCCCCTCTCTTTTCCATCAATCAACTCCGATAATGAAGTGTTCAACTGTGTCTTTTTAATAATGATTAAAATATGTGATTAAAATGATCAATCAAGTGAAGCCTGGAGTGCCTTTCCTGCCTCCGTCTCCCATCAGAGAGACCTGCTGATGTGTACTAGCTCTCTTAACTCACAGGGTTAATGTATATACCTTTATCTCTCTCTCTGTCTCTCTCAACCCTCCAGGTAAAGGTTAAAAGGTGTATAGTGGTGGTTAGTGGCCTCAGAGTGACAGAGGGGGTGCTGTTGTTTGGGAAGGAGACCCTGTACATCTGCGAGGGCTTCACGCTCAGCACTGGTGGAGATGTCTGCTGCAGGAAACACCACCCCAGCAGGTACAGCCCTGTCTATATATGTGGACATGTATTGTATATTTGTGTGTGTGTGTGTGTGTGTGTGTTAGTCCAAGTATGGGCCTGTGTGGGCCCACGTGCTCATCAATAGATAGATGATAAAGCATTGTGTACAAAATGAATATAGCTCAGAATCAGAAACGCTTCATTTGTCGTTTCATTCCATGCACTTGCACACATGAAATGAAACGACACATTGCTTCCCCCAGCCCACAGCAGTGCAACACAAAGACACAAACACATATCCAAAACCTACAGGAACACATAGTATATCCAAACTGACATAAATCACTGTCCAGGAGAACGAACGCCAGCCAGGATGACTGTTGGAACTGCCAGTCTGCATGGGCTAGCAGTTAGCTTAGCCTGCCCCGCTTCCGTGTCCTGTCAGACCACCCTCGGTGTTTGCACTTTGGGTGCAGCTCTGGTCAGGGCCGTGGTCTCTGGGCCGACAGGATGCAGCAGAACAACCTCCCTCAGCTGATCCAACGCCAGCTCTCCCAGCCAGACACCTTCAGCACACCCCCCTGCACTCCACACGACGACACTAAAAACACAGTCAAGGCCAGGTGAGGCCGCCGCCAGACCACCCTCGGTGTTATCGGAACTGCCGGTCTGCGTGGACTAGCAGTTAGCTTAGCCTGCCCCGCTTCCGCGTCCTATCAGACCGCCCTCGGTGTTACCTCTTCGGGCACAGCTCCAGGCAGGGCCGTGGTCCCTGGGCCCACAGGATGCAGCAGACCAAGCTCTCCCAGCCGATCCAGCGCCAGCTGTCCCAGCCATCAAACCAAGACAAACTTAGACGCAGGAGTGGACAAAGACACTGCATGGACGGTACTGGATGAGGCCGCTGCAAACGTGAATTTGTGCCGCCATCTTCTCACACCGGAAGCGGAGATATAGCTACTTAATTGCCTCAAACAATCTTTCTATCCCTCCCTCAACCCTCTTGCTCTCTCTCTTTCTCTCTGTGTTTGCCAGTGTGAGGGATTCTTCCATTTCAACCATGCTGGATGAAGAACTGTCACCAGCCAGCTGCAAACGCTGGCCCTATGAAGACATTAGGGAGGCCCGCTTCATGCGCTTCCTTTTAGAGGTCGGATAGTCTCAGTACTATTGTGTTACACAATAAGCAACACACAAAATATATGTTAATGTCATTATGTGTGCATGACTGGAGAGTCACTGTGTCTGTTTCTCTATCTGCCCGGCCTGCCGACAGGACAACGCCCTTGAGATCTTCATGAGGAACGGACACTCGGCCTTCCTGGTGTTCCTGAATAGAGACCATGTTTCTGCCTATAAGAGGTACCACAGTGGGACAGGCAGGAGGTTCAAAGAGGATTTTCTTACAAATAATCCGAGGAAATGTTTCGCTCATTGGCCTTTATCTCTCTCTCTCTCGCTCTCTCTCTCGCGCTCTCTCTCTCGCTCTTTCTCTCTCTCTGCAGGTTGTGTTCGATGGTGCCATCTTTAAAAGGCAGGGGCGTAGCAGAGGTCATTGCCAATGCCAGGCAGGTGTCATCGCTTAATCACATGAGCAATATTAGTGAAAAGAAAATTCAAGTAAAATGATATATGTTTATCTTTTTAATTGAAACGATACAAATCTCTCAGTAGGTAGGTGTGTGCCTTGTGGCCAGTTAGAGGAACATGTTTGGTAAAGCCAGGGTTAGTAACTGAATGGCTGAGTGCCTTGCTTATGTCCATGAAGATGAGGTCAGCAGCTCATTTGAATGGTTAGTGTCTCTCCTCTACTCGTCGCCACACATCCTGATTGGCTTTAGCCACCGAGTTGGGTGTGCTGAGTCCTGAGTACATCCTCTTTCTTTTCTCCTCCAACACCCGTCCTCCTCTTTCTCCCTCTCCTCTCATCGCCCTCTTCTGCCTCTCGCTGTCCTCCCTGCACCTTTCCAGACATGTCTTGCACAGACGGCTCTCTTTGCAAAAGTAGAAATTCTCCTCAAATCCTAGCTTCTCGTGTGGCTCTCCGCTGGCGTCCTGCTGACTGTAGGACAGGGGGTTTCGTTCCGTGTTCAGCTTAGTGAGGCAGGTGAGGACCCTCACAAACTCGGGTAGCGCGGCGAAGAGGTTATCAAACAGGCCCAGCTCCTGGAGACCCGTGAGAGCCACCATGGTGGGAGGCAGGGTGTCCAGCCTGTTCATTCCCAGATTGAGGCTCCTCAGGTGGGTGAGGGAGCCCAGCGTAGGGGGCAAGCCCGAGGAGGTCAGACGGTTGTTGGAGAGGTTGAGGTGGGTCAGACCCTCCAGCCGGCCGATGGACTCGGGCACTGCCTCCAGTTTGTTGCTATGGAGATCCAGCCAGACGAGCGACGCGAAGGCCCCGACGTCGTCTGGAAGTTCTCGTATCGCATTGCGGCTGAGGTCCAACTCGACCACGTCGGGCAGCTTGAGGACGCACCTGGGAAACGCGGTTATGCCCATGTTGCTGAGGTTCAGCCTGCGCCGCCCGTCTGGCATGAGCCTCACCGCCCTCTTGGCCATCTTCAGAGTCACTCTCTTTCCCCTGGCTTGCTCCCCTTTGGCCATGGCGCTGCAAAAAGACAGGTTAGGTCTCAGACTTCAGCCTCGCTTTTTCGTGATGGGGGCCCTCAAGAGGCTGTTTCGCAATAACACATCTAATCTGCACGACGACGCGGCGATGTAGAGCACGGATGTGTTCTGCTGTTGCACATGTATGTTTTTCATCTAAGTGTGTGTGTGTGTGTCTGTGTGTGTGTGTGTGTGTGTGTGTGTGTGTGTGTGTGTGTGGAGATGATGTTATTTACTCAGATACAATGGCCCATGTATGGCCCGGGGCAATAGGGGAAAGCTTGCTCTCTTGGGAATGAGAGCTTGTGTGTGTGTGTGTGTGTGTGTGTTGCGTTGAAGTGTTATGTCTGCACTCCTGCCTCCTCAGCCAGTGTTGCCCGTGGGGGTATTTAAGAGCACGTCTCTCTAATTAAGGCTTATGCAGGGGAACAATAAGAGCGGTGCGACGCTGGGTAATACAGCCGAGGCAAATGAGTGCTGATGCTCCCTCGCCATTCAACTGATTGAGCTGTTTGGATCTTTCAGGCGAGAGAGGCCGTGCGTCTTTGTTGGCGGTGCGGGTGCGTCCGTAGCTGTGTGTGCGTACGTGTCGGCCCACGTGCGGGTGTGTTCACGGCCGTGGATGTACTGTACGGTGGGTGTGTGTGTGTGCACGAGTCAAATCAGGACTTTGATAAATGATAGTTAGAGGTGCTGGGAGTGCGATGAGGGCCTCGCTCTTCTCCCCCCCCCTGTCTCAAAGAGCAGGGCGTGTGTGTCTGTGCTACACCCCAAGGCCCTCTCTCGCCTCATTCATCATCCTCAGGATGAGAGAGGTGATCCACCAGCACTTGTTCCCATTATAACCTCCCGTGGAAAACTATTGCATGGAATTATTACCCGCAATTAGGTAACGTATACCGGGGCCAAATGTAATGATTGATTTAGTGTAGTTTTACAAAATAATTTGGTCAGGAAATGTTGTGGTTAGAAATTGGACACACGTCACATCGCCTTCTTTATAAGTCTGCGGATGTGTCAGCATTGCTGTTGTCCAACCCAGCGAATCGAGTCATCGTCTGTTTTAATGTGAGGGTACTACTGCCACGGTGTGCTGTGTGAATTAAAATCTCATTAAACTCTCACATGCAGTTTGTTATCTGGAACCTAAAGTTCAATGACACCATGTGCTCACAAAAAATAATAGTAGTAGTAGTAGTAGTAGTAATGAAAAATAGTGATGAAAAATAACAATACAGGACTTTTTTTTGCCACCGTGTGGCACGGTGGCGCAGTGGTTAGTGCTGTCGCCTCACAGCAAGAAGATCCTGAGTTTGAGCCCCGGGGAAGTCGAACCTAGCGGGTCGTCCCGGGTCGTCCGCTGTGTGGAGTTTGCGTGTTCTCCCCGTGTCTGTGTGGGTTTCCTCCGGGGGCTCCGGTTTCCTCCCACAGCCCAAAGACATGTAGGTCAGGTGAATCAGCCGTACTAAAATGTCCCTAGGTGTGAATGTGTGTGTGTTTGTGTGTGTGTGTGTGTGTGGGCCCTGTGATGGCCTGGCAGCCTGTCCAAGGTGTCTCCCCGCCTGCCGCCCAATGACTGCTGGGATTGGCTCCAGCACCCTCGCGACCCTGAGAGCATGATAAGCGGTCTGGATAATGGATGGATGGATGGATGTACTCACCATATTTTATCTTGACTTGATCCAAGTTGTTGTTAATCAAAGGGCGGGCTCGTCCTTTTTGTCAGAAACACACTGGCAGACTTCAGGTTTTTGGGAATTGGCCGTTCCGACGAGACGCCTTCGAGTCCTGTGCCCCACAGATTTGCATAGTGTAGTCACTCACGGTCCGGGCCGGCCCGTTTCTCTGTCCGCATCTGCTTCTTCCTGCATAAAAATAAAGTCCTTAAAAGCACTTCAAATGCAATTTCTAGCTCATGGCCGTTACGCAGCACACAGAACTCTGCAGCAACGTCTTCCAAAGCGTTTGCAGCGTTTGCAGGCTCTCATGGCGGAGGTGAAAGAACAGGAATGCATCGTTTGTATCTCATCTCATCCCCGTCTTGCCTCCATGTAAGCAGGAGAAGTCAAGGGTGTGCTTGTTTAATGGTGTTTCTTAGCAACTGGGGCCCTCGGCGCCAGGACTTTATTACCACGTTACTGGCCCACAGAGGGAAAAGAGATTTCAGAAGCAGTCCAATGTTCTCCTCATTCAGGCTACGATAAGTTGCCGATAAGTCCTCCACGAGTAAAAAGGAAGTTTGATTGATGAAGTGTGTTATTTTAGCAACGGTGTAATGTGTAAATTGTTATGATAAACGCACGCTTTTTTTGTTTCTGTTTGGTTTTTCGGAGGAGGAACACTTTTTTATGGAATGGTTTTTGTGCTCAGCGGTTTGCTAATGCATGACTCTTGCATACCTCCTCTTGAGCAAATGCTTATTAAACTATCTCCTTAGAAACGGGCTTTTGAATGATCAGCAGAAGTAAAAATAAGCAGCTGGAGAGGAAACTTTTTCTGGAAGAGAAAAAAAAAACGGGTTGTCCCGCTTTCTTAGCAGTGGAGCAAGGGGGAAAACATACTTTTCCATGCAGCAGTAGCCCCCTGGCCCCCGGGTCCCCTGGGCCCCCGGGCCCCCCTGGCCCCACACGAAACGCTTCATTCTCCAAGGCAGACGCGAAGAAGACGCAATCCAAAACAACATTCTTTATAACCGATAGGTGGCGCTGTGTGCTAGTCAGCTACCACGTTTCTACTCGCCGCTCGTCTTGCTAGCTGCTCCGCCCCGTTCACGTCTCCTCGAAGCTGTTAACGGTTTGGAATAAAGATTTATTAAAAATAATAACGATAAAGTCTCCTCGAAGCTGTTAGCGGTTTGGAATAAAGATTTATTAAAAATAACGACAATAAAGTCTCCTCGAAGCTCGCGTTACTCACCTCTGCTGTGGCGGCGGGACTCTCGTACGGCGTTCCAAAACCCGGTTACCAAGCAACGGAGCAAAACGATGGGCAGCGCTTGACAGTAAAGCCGACTTAAAAAAAAGAAAAAAAGTAAGTCATTAACCTGAAAAAGTCGTTTTAAAAAAATAATAATAATTAAAAAAAAGAGTCATAACATATCTAAACAAAAAATAAACGAATAAAATACCTGTCCGGCGGAACGGACGCCGGCCAGGAGGACTTCCGGAACTGCCGGCTAGCGGTTAGCTTAGCTTAGCTTAGCTTGCCCCGCTTCCGCGTCCTGTCAGACCGCCCTCGGTGTAAAAAGCAACCACCAATCACTTTATTAATGTTAAGTCATTTACCAACGTGTTACTAATCAGTAATAAAATGTTATAATGAAGAATATTTGGGTTTCCGGGTACGCAGGTCGCATGGGCAGCGTCTTAATATACTTTCTCTCTGAAACCATGTGACATCGCCGTAGACTTTCTCTCGGAAACCACGTGATTGACATATACCAACCCACTCACCACTAACTGACCCCCCCCAACCCCAAATTTAACAGCTAACCTAACCCTAATCCTAAATTCAACCACTACCTAATCCTAACATTTAAATTCAACCAAAGCTTAACCTCACCCCCGAACCCACTACCAAGCATTTACCCCAAACTTAATCCCTGTAACTGTAGTTGGCATTGCTGCTGCAGGAAAATCCCCTTCTGTGTATGCCTTGCACAACACTTCCAAGTAGTGTTATTTGTACACTGCTTGAATCCTCGCCAGTCATGTGATTTCCAAGAAAATGTCTGTAGAGACTGTTCTGTACTGGCAAAACGTGGGCACTCAGCTTGGCAACCCAAAAAGCACTTTGATTAATGCATCATAACATCTTTATAAAGCACTATCAAAGGGGTTGTTAAACTATTAATAGTCATCAGTGACACTCATAAACCCCTTATAAAGTATTCTGTATTGTAAAGTGGTACCAAAGTTGGATATTTCATTTTGACACGGAAGGTAAACGAGATCAGACACCAAAACCATCAAGTTTTATTTGTTTAGCTCTAAATCACATTCTCCTGCCGGTGAAAATAGAATAGGTGCCGTTGAATGACAGCTCCTATCCTTGGGCCCGACATTCAGATGAGGAAAAACTGTACAGAAAAAAAAAGAAGCTTAACAAGAAAGGAAAACTGGGAGAAACCTCAGGAAATGCATCGGAGGAGGGATCTGCAGGGCGAATAGGCATGCAATAAATACCGCGTGGGCATTTGAACTGACGGAGAACAGCCTCTAATTTGACCATCAAAGACACAAAGACTACACACTGAGTCAACATTCCAGCAGAGCAAGCAACACTTCCATAGTCTGAGACACTGTCCAGCGTGTTTGCAATGCAACATGCCATGCTAACTGAAGTAATCTGTTCTTGGTTCACATTAGGAAGACTCCTGTTGTGGGAAAAACAGCTCTTCTCAAGTGGCAGGTAATGAAATCATCCATGAAACGGTTTTTCATCCGTTTTGATGTTTTGCTTGTTGATTCTGTTGATCAACCTTGCCTTTAACAAATGATGAAATGTTAATGACTATGACGTCAATCTTGAGTCCAGCTGTTCCATTATAAGTGCTGTTTAATTTTTCATTTTTTTTTTAATGAGATCTCTACACTGATATTCTACATTGTTTGTCCTCCAGAGAGGTGAGATGAGTAACTTTGAGTACCTGATGCACCTGAACACCCTGGCTGGGAGGACGTACAATGACCTGATGCAGTATCCAGTCTTCCCCTGGGTCCTTGCTGACTACGAGTCAGAGGTAGGAACCTCGACCAGAGCTGCACATAAGACGTATTGTCTAGATCCATGTCAGCGTGCTCTGATGACGCTCAACCAGAGTTTGGTTCCCACAGTGAGGCCAAAAAAGGGCTTCTTGCGCTGCTGATGTCACACTTTTTCATATAAACAAATGTGTGTTTCGTTGCTATCTATCTCCGACTATGATAACACAATAATGATTTAGCTCGCTCTCATTTAATGAAAGCCTTTGCCTGTGAAAGAATTCGCATTTGAAAAAAAATGCTGTAGGTCCTGGTCTGACCCTTCCCGTGAAATAATCTGCACATATGAACCATGACAGGAACTGGTACGTTTTGCTCCAGCCAGCAGGGATTGGTCCATCAGAGAGGATAAGGTGGAGCTTCCTCTCTGGTGGACCAATCGGGGAGGAGCATCAGAGACGGTCAACTAGTAAACGGTAATCTAATGGATAGCGGAGATCTTCGAGATTCCTCTACCAAACAGTACACGTGAGATATGTATACGTGGTTTGTTTTCTCTCGCATATCTTCGTCTCTTCCGTTTGGATAGACACTGGATTTGTCCAATCCAGCGACGTTCCGTGATCTGTCCAAGCCAATGGGAGCGCAGACAGAGAAGAGGAGGGAGATGTTCATCCAGAGATACGAAGATGTGGAGAACAGCGAACGGGATGGTAAGCTGTCTCACCAGGTGCTCACTCTTAGGATATTTCTCACTTTTGACGTTGAACACCATACCGTGTGTCCCTTCACAATCCAGGTGACCTGTCTGTGCAGTGCCATTACTACACCCACTACTCCTCGGCCATCATTATAGCGTCCTTCCTCGTCAGGATGGAGCCCTTCTCACACGCCTTCCTGGCACTGCAGGTGAGGCCTTTGGTTACCGGTGGATGCAAAAACAAAACTGTGTTTAGAGGTGTCCTGTTCCGAGCCTGTGAAACAGACAACTAGTGGCAGAAGCACCCCGCCCTATATTTAGTTTGCAAAACTTGTAAAATGGCATGAGAATAAATGATGTGACTGAGCAGCACCCAGAGTGGGTGTAACCAAAGGACTGAGAGCAAAAAACAAAAAAAAAAGAGCCAAAAAATCTGAACTCCTGGGGCGTCCAGGTAGCGTGGTGGTCTATTCTGTTGCCTACCAACATGGGGATCGCCGGTTCGAATCCCTGTGTTACCTCCGGCTTGGTCGGGCGTCCCTACAGACACAATTGGCCGTGTCTGCGGGTGGGAAGCTGGATGTGGGTATGTGTCCTAGTCGCTGCAGTAGCGCCTCCTCTGGTCGGTCAAGGTGCCTGTGTGTGTGTGTGTGGGGGGGGGGGGGACTGGGGGACTGGGAGGGGATAGCATGATGCTCCCACGTGCTACGTCCCCCTGGTGAAACTCCTCACTGTCGGGTGAAAAGAAGTGGCTGGTGACTCCACATGTATGGGAGGAGGCGTGTGGTAGTCTGCAGCCCTCCCCGGGTCGGCAGAGGGGGTGGAGCAGAGACCGGCACGGCTCGGAAGAGTGGGGTAATTGGACCCAATGCAATTGGGGAGAAAAAAAGGGGGGGGGGATCCAAAAAAGAAGAACTCCTGACCCTATACTTACCAGAACCTTCTTTTATAAGGGGTTGCAAGGGAAGTAGTATATCGATGGGCTGTTTGTTTGTATTCGTTCATTTCTGATTACAGATATTCGCCACCTCCGCCCCCCACCCAACCCACCCTGCTGCTCCTGCTGGCCAGTGACAGTCGTCACTACGTCGGCCTGTATGCAGAACGTAGTCGTGCTAATAATGCGTAATAAATGTTTTTTTTCCTCCGTTGTGAAAACAGATTATGGAGAGATTTCAATATATATGCAAATAATTAGAGTTACACCGAAAGCATCAAAAAGGCCTGTTCAGATACCAAGCAAGTTACCGGTTTACAGCACACCGTCCAATTGATTATAATGGAAAGACATGCATATTTAATAGAGAATAAAACAATAAAGATGTTAATCTGGTGCATCGCGGTGCTTTTTTGGCCTCCGAAGCACCACGACGGGTGTGCAGTAATATCCGTAACCGGATTTGCATCTCTAACAGAGTTTACTCAGTATATATGCTATTTTCATTTATTGAGGTAATTGTTTTATTCTAAATTACATTCTCTCTCATGAGGTTTCCATCGTGGATTATAGAATTTCGTAGAAAGATGAAAAGCTTCCTTCAATCACCGGCAAATATTTCCCGCTTACGTAATACAATGAAGTTTATAAGATACGA
>NC_079223.1:45864979-45930269 GCF_029633865.1 Lampris incognitus | reverse complement strand
TATATATATAATATGTGTGTGTGTGTGTGTGTATTGGGCGACACGGTGGCGCAGTGTTCAGTGCAGTCACCTCACAGCAAGAAGGTCCTGGGTTCGAGCCCTGGGTTAGTCCAACCTTGGGGGTCGTCCCGGGTCGTCCTCTGTGTGGAGTTTGCATGTTCTCCCCGTGTCTGTGTGGGTTTCCTCCGGGGGCTCCGGGTTCCTCCCACAGTCCAAAGACATGTAGGTCAGGTTATTTGGCGGTGCTAAATTGTCCCTAGGTGTGAATGTGAATGTGTGTGTGTGTGTGTGTGTGTGGGGTGGGCTGTGATGGTCTGGTGGTCTGTCGAGTCACCTGACCTACACGTCTTTGGACTGTGGGAGGAAACCGGTAGGGAAAACCCTCCATTAGCAACCATAATATTGAGCAGTCTTCTTTTTGCCTCCAGAAGTGTGCCCTGGTAACGTCACTGGTCAACAAAGCGTGAATGTGAAAACTTACTTCCTGGTTTACCAATAGGCCGCAGTGTATAAGAAGAAGTGAATAACAAAGCAATACATACAGCCGTATAATTTAGTGCTGTTATTCACATTTTCTTATAGATCTCACATTCACAGATTTGCCACCAGCAGACACTTTAAGCACAGTTTGAGGGTCCTTTCAGAGACACACACAGACTGCTCAATATTATGTTAGCCAATCTAAAATAATATAATATAATATGATATTATATGATATAATATGAGTGTTATCCCTACAACACACATATATATATATATATATATCAATACAGATGCAGGAAAAAAGTTTTAATACATAGCAGTACAAACCTATTTCGTGTGTCGTGCACTCATCAGCTGCATTTTCCTGCATCTGTATTGATATTCTGCTGCTTCTCATTAGTTGAGCACTTCTATCAACACCATTGATGGTTTCGGGGAAAAAAGCGCTATATATATATATATATATATATATATAATCCAGTGAGTCAAGTGAGATCAGCTGATGACTGCTTCTGGAATGAAACAGGCTTGTACTGTCTCACAAAGAATTTGCTTGACTCATGGAAATCTGTCGAGGGGGAAAAAACAACTTTTGTTTCCAACACAACAGCATGTGTAAACTCTCTAAGTGGAGTTAATTGCAGGCTGAGGTCATTCTGCTCAGTTTAAGTGACTGCAGTTTGTTTTGTTTTGTTTTGTTTCGTTTTGTTTTTGCGTGCATACTGTGTGGTGGTGACCTGTAAATGTGTGTACATTCATGTCTTTGCAGGCTGCATGGAGGATGGTACTGCTCTAGGAGATGTGGTGTTGCCTCCATGGGCCAAAGATGACCCCCAGGAGTTCATTAGGGTCCATCGAGAGGTCAGTGACCTCCTGACCTTTCAACTGGCCAGCCCGGCCGACTATACACACATGACCTTTTCCCAAGAGACCCAATACCGTGTCTGGTTTGGACAGATCAAGTATGTAGGACACAAGTATTCATAGTAAACTACCGAAGCGGCAACACCGAAACTGTGGCGACTACAGTCAGGCGGTTAGTCTTCATTAGTCTGACCAGTCTGTAAGGGCTCTACAGTAGCTTGTTCTTAACCCTTTCTGCCTTTGAAATGAGGTGTTTTGGGTGTCTGGGTGGCGCGGCGGTCTATTCCGTTGCCTACCAACACGGGGATCGGCAGTTTGAATCCCCGTGTTACCCCCGGCTTGATCGGGATTCCGTCCCTACAGACACAATTGGCCGTGTCTGCGGGTGGGAAGCCGGATGTGGGTATGTGTCCTGGTCACTGCACTAGCACCTCCTCTGGTCGGTCGGGGCGCCTGTTCGAGGGGGGGGGGTGTTGGGGGGAATAGCGTGATCCTTCCACGCGCTACGTCCCCCTGGCGAAACTCCTCACTGTCAGGTGAAAAGAAGCGGCCGGCGACTCCACGTGTATCGGAGGAGGCGCGTGGTATAGTCTGCAGCCCCCCCTTGGATCGGCAGAGGGGGCGGAGCAGGGGCCGGGACGGCTCGGGAGAGTGGGGTGATTGGCCGGATACAATTGGGGAGAAAAAGGGGGGGAAATTAAAAAAAAAAAAAAAAAAAGTCACGATAAGCCTCTGAGTTTGTCTCCGGCTCTTAACAATGGGACTTAACGTCTTTACACCCTTGCCACTTCCGCAGACCATAAATACTTGTTGTGCTAATCCAGAAAAGCCATCTATCTGTGCTGGAGACTGCTGTCGTTGCAGGACAAGCCTCTTTAATCCAATTCAGGACCGGCACAAGGCTCTCTGTTCCCCCTAACAACATAATTCCTGTCTGCTGTTTACTGAGCTAAACGTTTTCTCTCTCTAGTCTCTCTCTTTTTCTATTTTCATTTTTTCCTCTCTGCGGGATTGTTATACATGTCTGTCCCTTCTCTTGTTCTCATTTGTTCGGTATATGATTCCCCACCCACACCCCACCACACCCCCAACACTACAGACCTCAGGGCGTGCATGGTGGTTACCGATCTGTAATCTACTGAACTACTTATATTGCCCACCATTCTCGCAAAATGAGCTATTTTAGTAGCTTGTTTGTGTTTGTTTTTTTTGTTCATGTGCAAATTTACTCGGTTCAATATATCCCCTGTTATGAGACCAATAGATATGGGGGGGGGGGGGGGTTGGGGTTCAGCTTTCCGTTATTCCCAGATAGAGTTATTGAGTTTGGATGTACGGGTACTCCTGGTCATAATGCCCACTTTTCCTTCATTTACTGCTCCAAACCAATCTCAAGCTAAGTGCACCCACATCATTGTTTTATTTTGGATATAAAGTTAAAGTCATAACACGGCTCCGCGTACCTTCCTGTCGTTTTGGGCTCTTTTTGAATTGACTTTACGAGGTAATTGTGCAGCGCTGGAATAATCTGATTGGTTGTGCAATGCGTTTTCACTGAAGTTAGGGTGGGGGTTTTTTTTTTAACTCCGGCGTTAACAGTTTGAGTCATGTTTCGGTACCGCTGCTATAGCAGTGAGTGTGCCGCCTGCATTTTCAAAGTGCAGAGTACAAATGCAGCAGGTTTTGAAATATCGTTAAAGCAGATGGGTTTAGCCGTTTCCTCCTTTGTCCTGGGTTTCCCCCTCAGGCTTTGGAAAGTGACTATGTCAGTTCCCATCTCCACCTCTGGATTGACCTGATCTTCGGTCACCGCCAGCAAGGTCCAGCGGCTGTGGAAAGTATCAACACGTTCCACCCTTACTTCTATGCGCAGAGACGGGGGCAGGAAGCCCTCGCAGACCCCCTCATCAAGAGCACAATCTTGGGATACGTTAGCAACTTTGGCCAGGTTCCCAAGCAGGTAAGCACAATGCGTCCTCATTCCACGGCATCATGTATTGACTCTGTTGACAAACCGTCAGCATATAATGTTCAACATATGACACCATGGGAAAAGCATGGGTTTGTAAGCAGGGTGAGCTAAAGATAGGACCAGGGTGAGCTATAAAGTATGTGCTGCGCTCAACTGCATCACAACATTCAGCCCTGTAGCACAATCCACTGTATGAGTGCTACTCCCATGGAAATGTATGGACAATTTCCTGGAACACTCCCTTTGTGCACTTTTGACTTGGGTTAGGTGAGGTGTCCAGAGTGTAATTTACCTTTCTGAAATCCTTGAACCCTTTCCTATTATCTGAGGGAAACATATTGTTTGAACATATTTGTAATAAAGTATAAAATCTCATCTTTGTGTGGCTTGTCCAAGTCTGCTCTCAAATGCATCTGTCACTACAGATGCTCTTGTTCTTCTTCTACTCCTTCTTACTGTGTGGCAGAAAGAACAACCGTTGCTGATTCTGTGTTCATTTCACCTGAGCTTACTTGTTTGTTATCAGCATGGGCATCATACTGGCTGCAATAAAATGTTTCCTTTTAAAAAAGAATAAAGGGAAATAATAAAAAGCCTCTCCGGGTAAGAACGAATTTGGTGCTCTTCCCACGAGTTTCAGAAAAAGAGGCCTAAAAATGGTATTACAAACCATGACTTTGAATAACCTGGCCAAGAGGCGGCATGTAATATAGAAGACAGAAGGGGGGGGCAAGAACTGGACCTTGAGGGACACCACAACTCAACAGAGCTTTCGCGGAAGTAGAGTTACCCAGAACAATAGAAAAAGTTCTGTTGGCGAGGTATGAGTGCAATAAACAAAGAGCGAGCCCTTGATGCCAACCCAAGTCTCTAAGCGATGTAAGAGGACACTGTGATTGACTGTGTCAAAGGCAGCACTTCAGTCTAAAAGAACTAAAATTGAGCAGTCACCTCGGTCTGCAGTCAGCAGTAGGTCATGAGTAATCTTAACTAGCTAGAGCTGTCTCAGTGCTATGAGGTGCTCTAAAACCAGACTGGAAACTGTTAAAAACACTGTTAGTGTTCATAAAAGAAATCAAATGAGATGAAATTACTTCCTCCAGAGCCTAGGATAAAAAAGACAATTTAGAGACTGGTCTGTAGTTACTTAAGGACGGGGGATCCAAATTAGGTTTCTTTAGTCTGGAAAAGAACCAGAGGCCGGAGAATTATTAAGAATTTGCAGAATAACGGGGCTAACAGGGGAAAACACCTCCTTGAGCAGCTTAGTGGGGATTATGTCTAAGATGCAGGGGGAGGAGTTCTCTGACACGGAAATTGTCATGGTCTGAAACTGGGTAAAAGAGGCAGAACTGACATGGGGAATGGGGACAATGCAAGGGTAAAATGCTATAAGCAAGAATTATCCGCTTCTTTGTGTTAATTATAGTTAAAATCAACTTTCACCATCTGTGAATGATTTCTCCTGTCCCGTAGCTCTTCACCAAGCCTCACTCTCCTCGCAATGCCTCAAAGAAGGAGGGCTCTTCGCCACCCCAGCCCACTCCCTTCTTCTTCAGACTGGACAAACTCAAGACCTCCGCGCAGCCGTTTAAAGGTACATCCTGACACATCATTCACATGGGTGGTACACACGGTCGTAAAAAACCTAGAAGAGTCCTTAATTTGAATATGTAGTTATTGGGCCCTGGAAAAGTTATGTAAAATTCGAATTTTGTCAAAGTTTTGGATAAGTCGTGGAAACCTGACTAAAGCGGCATCAACTCTGTTGAAGAGAGGGGTTGACAAATTTAAAAACTGGAACAATTGCGGCGGTCTTCAGTATTTGTGCTGTGTGTGTGGATGGAGGCATTTGTCTCAGTGTCCTACATGTGCCTCCGCTGGCTGGCTCTCAAATCGGTTAGTAGCTGTGGGTGTGCGGGTGGCATAGTGGTCTATTCTGTTGCCTACCAACACGGCTCTCCGGTTCGAATCCCCTTGTTACCTCTGGGTTGGTCGGGCGTCCCTACAGACACAACTGGCCGTGTCTGTGGGTGGGAAGCCGGATGTGGGTATGTGTCCTGGTCGCTGCCCTAGCGAACAGGCGCCCCAACCGACCAAAGGTTGGGGCGCCTGTTCGGGGGGGGGGGGATAGCGTGATCCTCCCAGGCGCTACGTCCCCCCTGGTGAAACTCCTCACTGTCAGGTGAAAAGAAGCGGCTGGCGACTCCACATGTATGGGAGGAGGCATGGGGTAGTCTGCAGCCCTCCCCGGATCGGCAGAGGGGGGTGGAGCAGCGACCGGGACGACTCGGGAGAGCGGGGTGATTGGCCGGGTACAGTCGGGGAGAAAAATGGCAAAACAGTAATAATTCCTTTTGGTCAGGGAAATTAAGCACCAAATTACGGAGAGGTGTCGGGAAAAGTCATCGAAAAGCAGTTGTGACCTCTGAGACAGCGAGGCGCCACCTGAGCCCGTGAAAACCGTTTTCTTCATCTCAACAAAAAGTCCGACAATAACGCCAAACCGATGAAGGATTTTTCTGTCAGCCGAGTCGCCGGCGTCGTTTCAGCGCGAGAGAATGAAATTGAATCAATTACAGCCATTTCCAGCCCTTATCGTTTTGTAGCGTTACTCATTTATTGTGTTTCGCACCGTTTTACGTCAGCTATTACATAAGAGGCCCTCCTGGGTCTACGGGGAGTCGCGGAAGCGGGCCGGATTCACCTGCAGATTAATTCTCGCGGCAGAGGAGATCTGCAGGAGACGACTCCTCTGCTGAGCCCTACTTAATAATGGGAGCGTCCCCGAAGGCCCACTGAGGCGGAGAAGACGAGCGCCCAACGCTCGGGGAGGGAGCCCTGCATATTACGTTTCATATTAAATCCGAGCGCGTCCGACCTGATCAATAAGCAGACAGAGATGAATAGGGGGCGCCGCCGAGACTAATGCGGACGCCCCGTCTTTCTGGGGACGTAGGGGGGCGGCGCCGGCGGTGGGACGTAACGATTTCTGGCCCGCTTCCTGCGTGAATGGGTCAATTAGAGGCACAATTTCAGCCACGCCAGCACACACACACACACACACACACACACCTCGTGCTGTCCAGGACGTGTGTGTCCCCCGATAGGGCGTGGCCTCGGCGCGGCGTGGCCTCGGCGCGGCGTGACCTCGGCGCGGCGTGACCTAGGATGGCCATTTAATCGCCCACTTTTCAGCAGTCAATTAAATGAATTTGGGTGCAGTTTTCCTGAGCCACCGAACTCATTAATTTGATGTTTTGAGGAGCAATCACCTTTATTTGACTAGGTGAGTTTATCTGGGCACAGCGGAGGCAGGAGGAGGTCACGCTCCCGTTCGGCTCCCCTTCCTCCTATCACTACTACTTTTAACAAGTACAAAATCCCCCGAACCAAAAACAACGACAACTTGTTATTGCTCTTTATGATTTGTTTTTACGACACATCTTTTCTTATTTCAGCTCACGGTGCTTCGTTGTCCATAAGCCCTCACTGTGCGTAACGCCCCACCCCCTTCTGCTCCTCCCCCCCCCCCCCCCCCACAGAGCTGCCCCGCGGACCCGTGGGTCAGATAGCCTGCCTGGAGAAGGAGGTCCTGGTTTTGGAGAGGAATCGACTCCTCCTGTCGCCTCAGCGGAGCTGCGTGTTCAGCTGGGGCTTTCCCGACAACAGCTGCGCCTTCGGAAACTGCGCCACGGAGAAGGTACCCGCCGAGACCGGCTCCACGACCCGCCGGGGGGGAGGAGCGAGGAGGACCCGCTCGTAGACTAGCAAATATGCACGACTCAGAGAGAAATAAAGAGAACGACGGATGACTCCTACGTGGATAAAATCAACATGTTTTTTCTTTCCCCACTCTCTTTTTATTTTTTTCTTCACTCCCCCCCCCCCCGCCCCCAATTTGTATCCGGCCAATCACCCCGCTCTCCCGAGCCGCCCCGGCCCCTGCTCCACCCCCTCTGCTGATCCGGAGAAGGCTGCATTCGCCGGCCGCTTCTTCTCACCTGACGGTGAGGAGTTTCACCAGGGGCACGTAGCATGTGGGATCCCGCTATTCCCCCCAGGTCCCCCTTCCCCCCCCGAACAGGTGCCCCAGCCGACCAGAGGAGGCGCTAGCGGAGCGACCGGGACATATACCCGCATCCGGCTGCAGGTAGACACGGCCAGTTGTGTCCGTAGGGACGCCCAACCGAGCCGTAGGCGACACGGGGATTCAGACCGGCGACCCTCGTGTCGGTGGACAACAGAATAGACCGCCACGCTGCCTGGACGCCCCAAAACGGCCATGTTTTGGCGGCGCTACCCTGTGTCCCAGTTACTGCACAGTATTTCACATTTCAGCATATTTCTCAGTGTACCCGCCGCAGGTTTACAAATCACAGCTCGCCTCATCATTCGGTGCCGAGTCAGGGTTCACACAAGTCCGGGTAAACCAGGAACACCTTGTAGACCGGGTTTATAAACTGGGTTATAGACCAGTTTTCCAGCCGGGACATGTTCCTGAGGCCAAGAACCCACTGGACTCGCATCTTTTTAGCAGGGTTTTGTTCAGGGTCCAGCTGGAAGTTCAACACAGCCCAGTTGCACACTGCTGAAACTCCCGTAGTCGCCCACCAACACGGGGATCGCCGGTTCGAATCCCTCGTGTTGCCTCCCTACAGACACAATCGGCCGTGTCTGCGGGTGGGAAGCCGGATGTGGGTGTGTGTCCTGGTCTCTGCACTAGCGCCTCCTCTGGTCGGTCGGGGCGCCTGTTTGGGAGGGGGGGGGGATAGCGGGATCCTCCCACGTGCTACATCCCCCCTGGTGAAACTCCTCACTGTCAGGTGAAAAGAAGTGGCTGGCAAATGCAGCCCCCCCCCCCCGGATTGGCAGAGGGGGTGGAGCGGCAACCGGGACGGCTCGGGAAGAGTGGGGCAATTGACCGGGTACAATTGGGGAGAAAATAATATGATATGAAAATAATGATAATAATAATAATGTGACCCTCCATGAGCAACAGATATCATGTACATCCCAGATGAAGTCCTGTTACCTTAATGCCTTCATGTCCACCTGCAGACCTTTGCGGTGTGTGAGAGTTTGTGCGACTGGGGGGAGACGTTGTGCGCCACCTGTCCTAACCAAACTACCGTGGTCACAGCGGGAACCAGCACCGCGGTGTGTGTTTGGGACGTTGCAGTGGGCAAGGACAAACTCACCCACATGAAGCTGAAGAAGGTGAGTGTGTGTGTGTGGGGGGGGGGCGGGGGGCGGGGGGTAATACAGTCACCCCATCTTCAGACGTATGAGGACACCCGTGTGTGTCTCTTTCCTCCCCCCGGCAGCCGCTGTACGGCCACACGGGCGCGGTGGCGTGCCTGGCGGTGTCCGAGGTGCACGGCGTGATGGTGAGCGGCTCCCTGGACCTCACCTGCATCCTGTGGGACCTGGAGGAGCTCAGCTTCATCGCCCAGCTGGCGGGACACAGGGCCGCCATCACCGCCCTGGCCATCAACGACCTCACCGTGAGTCCCAGTACATGCACACACACACACACACACACACACACACAAGCTCTCTCTGTAACACACACACTCTCTCTCTCTTTTTGTGGCACACTCTCTCTCTCTTTTTGTGACACACTCTCTCTCTCTTTTTGTGACACACTCTCTCTGTTTTTGTGACACACTCTCTCTCTCTTTTTGTGACACACTCTCTCTCTCTTTGTGACACACTCTCTCTCTCTTTTTGTGACACACTCTCTCTGTTTTTGTGACACACTCTCTCTTTTTGTGACACACTCTCTCTCTCTTTTTGTGGCACACTCTCTCTCTCTTTTTGTGACACACTCTCTCTCTCTTTTTGTGGCACACTCTCTCTCTTTTTGTGACACACTCTCTCTCTTTTTGTGACACACTCTCTCTCTTTTTGTGACACACTCTCTCTCTCTTTTTGTGACACACTCTCTCTCTTTTTGTGGCACACTCTCTCTCTCTTTTTGTGACACACTCTCTCTCTCTTTTTGTGACACACTCTCTCTCTCTTTTTGTGACACACTCTCTCTCTCTTTTTGTGACACACTCTCTCTGTTTTTGTGACACACTCTCTCTCTCTTTTTGTGACACACTCTCTCTCTCTTTGTGACACACTCTCTCTCTCTTTTTGTGACACACTCTCTCTGTTTTTGTGACACACTCTCTCTTTTTGTGACACACTCTCTCTCTCTTTTTGTGGCACACTCTCTCTCTCTTTTTGTGACACACTCTCTCTCTCTTTTTGTGGCACACTCTCTCTCTTTTTGTGACACACTCTCTCTCTTTTTGTGACACACTCTCTCTCTTTTTGTGACACACTCTCTCTCTCTTTTTGTGACACACTCTCTCTCTTTTTGTGGCACACTCTCTCTCTCTTTTTGTGACACACTCTCTCTCTCTTTTTGTGACACACTCTCTCTCTCTTTTTGTGACACACTCTCTCTCTTTTTGTGACACACTCTCTCTCTCTTTTTGTGACACACTCTCTCTCTCTTTTTGTGACACACTCTCTCTCTCTTTTTGTGACACACTCTCTCTCTCTTTTTGTGACACACTCTCTCTCTTTTTGTGACACACTCTCTCTCTCTTTTTGTGACACACTCTCTCTCTCCCTCCTTCTCTCTCTCAGTATATATTGTGTCCTCTCTCACGTCTCAGTATGAGGATGGTGTGATGCATAACCTCTCCACTGTACGTGTTTGTGCGTGTGTGTGCGTTTCCGTCCGTACACGCGTCCACTCAATGTTCCCGCTCCCAAGGGTGAGATCGCCTCGTGTGCGGGGGCCCTGCTGTACCTGTGGACGATGAAGGGCCAGCTGCTGACCCACGTCAACACTTCCTGCGGGCCGCAGGGGGACATCCTGTGCGTGAGCTTCACGCAGAGGCAGGAGTGGGACCCGCGCAACGCCATCGTCACGGGCTGCGCCGACGGCGTCGTTCGCGTGAGTCTCCGTCTGTGGTTCTGTGCATGTGGGGGGGCGGCGTTGAGGCGGGCATGTCCGTCTCAGAGTTGGTTCCCGGGTAGCTGTTCGCGGAGTAATAGGCAAGAACGAGAGTTTTGCTCTGCAGTCGGGCCGTCGTACTATACAGTATTCAAATATGGCAGTCATTATGTGGGTATTAGCCTTCCAGGTAGCGGTTTGGATGTCCACCAAGGTTTTAATAACAGCATATGGATGTGTGTGTATGTGTGGAGAGCGAGAGAGTGAAAGAGTGTGTGTGTGTGTGTGTGTGTGTGCACGTGCACGTGCACGCCGTGCATGGATTAATATAAGCATATGCTGCCTTGCCGCAATCAAAGCTGCAAACTCTAAATTGGGTTTCACTTGGGAGTCGGTGCCCATGCCACATACACAACAAATGGGATTACTATATTATTATTATCTTGAGTTATGGCTTTTGTTTGTGTGTGTGTGTGTGTGTGTGTGTGTCTGTGTGTGTTATTATTTTGAATTATGTCTGATTTTACTACTCGTTACGTGTCCCTCACACAGATATGGAAGACAGAGTACACCAGAACACAATTACCTGACCCTCCGGAGGAGCCCGCGTCCCCGGGGCAGAGCCGTTCGGCAGCCAGGACGGACGGAGACGGTAATCCTGCAGCTCCCCCTCTAACCCCTTCTGCAGAACGGCGCCGCACGCGGCACCGGCACGCCCACAGCCGCGGTCTCGCGTCGGCCGCGTGTGGACGGCGTGCCGACGGCGGAGCCGTGGGATGAACGGGAGCGCTTCTGGTTTGAAAAGCGGGTTCTGGGGCTCTCGTGTTATTTAGATCTTTAATCGTGAGGCGTTTGTCAGCTCCTCATCTCCAGACGAGCGTTTGTAATGCCGGCGCTCCTCCCTCGCTCGCATTAGGACGAGCAGGAGTTATGTTGTTATAAAGTTATTAAACGTAGAGGCAGTAAACACTGATGAGTGATTCTGCTGACGTGTGTGCGTGTGTATCATTTAGAAAGCAATAATACCCAGATCCAATTTGGCATAGGTTGGGCTGCAGCCCCCGTGTCACCTCGTAGGAGTATTACACTTGGTAAATTACACCGGGGCCGGTCTTCGCCTAACACCAGAGCGTTTATATTGGAGGGATTTCGCTGCGTTTAACGGCCCGCTGACCGCGGGTACACGTGTGTGTCTGCTTGGGTGTCGGGCGGGCCCCGGGTTCCGGGTGTTTGGGTCGGCGTCTGAACGGTGATTCGGTGGTAATGGGACCATACAAATTCGAGTATGTTCGGTTTTGTTTTGCGTGATGCGTTAAGGTTGTGGGTGCTTGTTTGTCTTGTCCACAGCGAGCGGCGGCGCGGGCGGGGCTAAAGGCTGGGAGAGGCACCTGGTGCTGTGCCGAGAGCTGAGCCGCGGCCAGGCCGCATCGAAACGCCCCAACAAGACGAATCCGGCCATCACGGCCCTCGCCATGTCCAGGTGTGGGACTTTACACTACATATGTAGCAGTTTACATGCACACAGCCCATGTGTAGCAGGCATGTGTCTTCATGCGTGCTCAGTAGTCCAGGTAGGACAGTCACAGACGGTTGAATCAGTTCATCTGGACACAACGTGTCATCACTCAGCTAAGTGACTGTGTTTACATGCACGGTTAAGTCACGCTACGGTTACAGCTCCATTAGGCCATGTAGTGGGACTACGTCGTTGCCCCGGTCTACAAGGACCGGGGCAGAATCGACTTATTGACGGGAGTATGTCCGACCCCGGTACGGTAGGTGGCGATATGCCCCCTTTTAGCTGGTTGCTATCGGATGAAAGACCGCTGCGGGCACTATGGATCATGCGCAGAACGCCTAGGCCAGTTGGGGGCCGATTGTAAATCCATCCCCAACCGCATCATCTCGGTGTGTTAGTCCGACCTGGAGAAGTTGGGTTTACAATGATTTCAGCGGGACTAACGCGTTTACATGTATTTTAAAAGTCCAGTTTTAGTCGGACCAACACAATAAATCCACTTTTCTAACATCACGTAAACGTCTTCAGTCTCAACTGACTGCAGGCGTCCCCACCCCTTATAAACAGCGCAGTACAATACAGCGCCTAACGACCAGTTTCATATGCAAACATGGGTGTGACCACTAGGGTTTCATAGGCCGTGTGCACTACTCACAGAGGTTAGGGAATAGTTGCAGTCTAGCACTGTAAGATGGCAACAGAGGTATAACAACCGAAACCAACGACCAGGTTCATGCCTGAGAGTACATCTGTCGCCATCTTACGATGCTGTGACTGCAGCTACTAGCCAGTCCTGTGTGAGTAGTACACATGGCCATGGTAGCCGTAGTTAATGGTGTTGTTAAGTGTGCTGCTTATAAGGTTGGGCGATGCCCACCGTCAGCTGAGACTAACCAAGTCATTTAGATGAGTGATGAAACGGTTCTCCCGCTTAATCTTGTGTCCGGATGAACTGATTCAACCTTCTGGGATGTTCTTACCTGCATTATGGAGCATGCATCAAGATAATTCATGTCTAATTCCACCTTTACACATACATGAACATTTCACTAGGTCTGCTTCTTGTTTGAACCGTTTTCAGTATATCAGTGTAGTTTCAGTGTTTTGATGGGTTTCTACTTCTGGACTGGATGGGGGGGGTGAATTGACTCCAACCTCCAACCCTGCTGGGTGATACAGAAAATACTATATCATGATAGCTATAGGAAATTTAACAACTGTTTCATGATAGCTATAGGGAATTTTACAAAATACTATATCATGATAGCTATAGGGAATTTTACAAAATACTATGTCATGATATCTATAGGGAATTTTACAACTGTATCATGATAGCTATAGGGAATTTTACAAAATACTATATCATGATATCTATAGGGAATTTTACAAAATACTATATCATGATAGCTATAGGGAATTTTACAAAATACTATATCATGATAGCTATAGGGAATTTTACAAAATACCATGTCATGATAGCTATAGGGAATTTTACAACTGTATCATGATATCTATAGGGCATTTTACAAAATACTATATCATGATAGCTATAGGGAATTTTACAAAATACTGTATCATGATATCTATAGGGCATTTTACAAAATACTATGTCATGATATCTATAGGGAATTTTACAAAATACTATGTCATGATAGCTATAGGGAATTTTACAACTGTTTCATGATAGCTATAGGAAATTTAACAAAATACTGTATCATGATATCTATAGGGAATTTTACAAAATACTGTATCATGATAGATATAGGGAATTTTACAAAATAGTATATCATGATAGCTATAGGGAATTTTACAAAATAGGAAGAGGAACAATTTATTGTCATTTCTTTCATGTGCAGAAGAACATGAAAGAAATGACAATACATTGCTCCTGTTCCATCCATCCATCCATCATCTGAACTGCTTATCCTGCTCTCAGGGTCGCGGGGAAGCTGGAGCCTATGCCAGCAGTCATTGGGCAGCAGGCACACAGACACCCTGAACAGGCTGCCTATTTTGTAAAAAAAGAAATAATTATATATCAATATAGATATTTTATATATCTATATGAAAATATCTATATATATAATAAACAGTAATAAATAAATAATAATATATTTTATTATGTATTCATTACTATTTATATATATAGATATTTTCATATAGATATTTTATATATCTATATAAAAATATCTATATATATAAATAGTAATGAATACATAATAAAATATATTATTATTTATTTATTACTGTTTATATAATTTAACAGTATTATTTAATTAAATAAATAGTTTAATTTTTGATAGTATTATTTAATTTGATTTAATTTAAATAATACTCTTTATATGATTTAATGTATTACTATTTATATAATTACTATTTACATAAAAAAAATTATCAAAATATCAATATAGATCCCAGCATACATTTTGACACATGCGAAAACACCATGTTTAAGAATCCATCGTTGACTTGTTTGGTAAAGTATAATATAAACCCAAAACTCGTTTTCAGATGATACTCCCTCAAATATTTCAGACCCCATTTTATGAGAAACTCTAGGTAACAGATTGCTGGTATCATTAAAACAGACAACACGTTTGTGTATCATGATATGAGAATGTCCATATTTCGTCTCGATGCAGTACCATTGAAAGGTGGTAAATGATCATGTTGAAGTGTTGCCCCGCCCTACATGACTGACATACAGCATACTGTGTTATTATACGTCACAAATACAACACACACATGTGTGCTGATGTGCTGGACACATTGATGCAAAATTAGCTGATTTGAATAAGCAGGTCTAACCGATTCACCCTTTATTTGTGCAGGAGCAACGCAACACTTTTGGCGGGCGACGCCTGGGGCAGGGTCTTCACCTGGGTCTGCGAGTGAAGGCCCCAGCATCCGTCGCCGTTCTCAGTTGTTGTTGCAGCCCCCGCATCCCCAGCCTTCATCCTCTCAACGTGTCTTAATGCTGGCAGGAGAGACACAGTCCACACGGACCTCCGTGGACCCGAATCCCTCTGCATCTCAGGTGTCACACAAGCCGAAGTTCAGCGTCTGTTGTAGACCTTCTACATTTCTCCGCGGTTTCAGGGACGGCTACGTTTCCGTGTCGGGGACATCGAAGGAAGTCTCGAGTGCGAAATTAAAATGTGTCGGCGGTGGGGGTCATGTTACCATGTGCAGTTGGGGTGCTTTCACACTAGGGACCCCGGATCCGAGTGCATTTGACCCCAAAACCCAGTTCGTTTGATAAGTGTGAACACTGTATACTGTGGTCCGCGCCCGGGTCCACTTGGAAAAGGGGTCTCGAGTACGGTTCATGTGTACTCGGGTGAGGCTATGCTGCAAAGGCTTGGGGGTGGGGGGTGGGGGGTGGTACTCAGGCACGGTACGAAGCAGTCGTATCTAATGTGAACATGCCCTCGTGTTCCTCTATAAATCAGAGTCGAGCACTGGTGGAACATGTTGCCTATTTCCAGGTGTTTTAATGAAGATAAATATTTAATTGCGTCTGTATCTGTGTAAATAATTTTTTTTTCTAAATCTTAATAAAATTCAATGCTCTTGATCTGCTGCCCACGCTTGCCGGAATCAGTCTGTGTGTAAAATATCCCCACATTCCCTGTTCTGCTTACACAGTCAGGTGCACTGGGTTTGATCTTGGGAAGCAAGTCCGTCAGAAGGCGACGTAGTGAAATGAAAGAGGCTTAATGGCTGTCAGGAACTCGACTTTCACGATTGTTTGTGCCAAGTATTAAAGGTGGTCAAAGCCAAATGTCGAGAGAACAAAATGCCTCTGACCAGAAGGTCACAGGCTTCGTTCCCCGCCAGGCTGGGAGAGTCTGGGCTTGGATGGCAACCCTCCCCGATCACTGCTGAGCTGCCTCCGAGTCCGGCATTTACAGGGAGTAAAATTCTCTCTCCATGCAAGAAGGTCCTGGGTTCGAGCCCCGGGGTAGTCCAACCTTGGTGGGTCGTCCCGGGTCGTCCTCTGTGTGGAGTTTGCATGTTCTCCCCGTGTCTGCGTGGGTTTCCTCCGGGGGCTCTGGTTTCCTCCCACAGTCCAAAGACATGTAGGTCAGGTGACTCGGCCCTACTAAATTGTCCCTGTGTGTGTGTGTGTGGACCCTGTGTGATGGCCTGGTGGCCTGTCCAGGGTGTCTCCCCGCCTGCCACCCAATGACTGCTGGGATAGGCTCCAGCATCCCCGCAACCCTGAGAGCAGGATAAGCGGTTCAGATAATGGATATATACACTCACTGGCCACTTTATTAGGTACACCTTGCTAGTACCGGGTTGGACCCCCTTTTGCCTTCAGAACTGCCTTAATCCTTCGTGGCATAGATTCAACAAGGTACTGGAAACATTCCTCAGAGAGTTTGGTCCATATTGACATGATAGCATCACGCAGTTGCTGCAGATTTGTCGGCTGCACATCCATGATGTGAATCTCCCGGTCCACCACATCCCAAAGGTGGTCTATTGGATTGAGATCTGGTGACTGTGGAGGCCATTTGAGTACAGTGAACTCATTGTCATGTTCAAGAAACCAGTCTGAGATGATTCGAGCTTTATGACATGGCGCATTATCCTGCTGGAAGTAGCCATCAGAAGATGGGAACACTGTGGTCATAAGGGGATGGACATGGTCAGCAACAATACTCAGGTAGGCTGTGGCGCTGACACGATGCTCAATTGGTACTAAGGGGCCCAAAGTGTGCCAAGAAAATATCCCCCACACCATTACACCACCACCACCAGCCTGAACCGTTGATACAAGGCAGGATGGATCCATGCTTTCATGTTGTTGACGCCAAATTCTGACCCTACCATCCGAATGTCGCAGCAGAAATCGAGACTCATCAGACCAGGCAACGTTTTTCCAATCTTCTATTGTCCAATTTTGGTGAGCCTGTGCGAATTGTAGCCTCAGTTTCCTGTTCTTAGCTGACAGGAGTGGCACCCGGTGTGGTCTTCTGCTGCTGTAGCCCATCTGCCTCAAGGTTCGATGTGTTGTGCGTTCAGAGATGCTCTTCTGCATACCTCGGTTGTAATGAGTGGTTATTTGAGTTACTGTTGCCTTTCTATCAGCTCGAACCAGTCTGGCCATTCTCCTCTGACCTCTGGCATCAACAAGGCACTTTCGCCCACAGAACTGCCGCTCACTGGATATTTTCTCTTTTTCGGACCATTCTCTGTAAACCCTAGAGATGGTTGTGCGTGAAAATCCCAGTAGATCAGCAGTTTCTGAAATACTCAGACCAGTCCGTCTGGCACCAACAACCATGCCACGTTCAAAGTCACTTAAATCACCTTTCTTCCCCATTCTGATGCTCGGTTTGAACTGCAGCAGATCGTCTTGACCATGTCTACATGCCTAAATGCATTGAGTTGCTGCCATGTGATTGGCTGATTAGAAATTTGCGTTAACGAGCAGTTGGACAGGTGTGCCTAATAAAGTGGCCGGTGAGTGTGTATATATATATATATATATATATATATATATATATATATATATATATATATATATATATATATATATATATATATATATATATATATATATATATATATATATGTATATATATAAGGATACTGTTGGTTGAAAATTGTGATTACTTCCCTTTCACCTTCACTCGCTGTAGAGGGGCTTGTGAGGCTCGCTCAGAGTGGGAGACTGGCTGTGCCAGGCGACTTCCAAGAGTGAATCTATCCTACAAATGTGGAACAGGGCATTGCTCAACACACACACAAAACAACAATGCGCACTCAGCTTTCCACGGAGGGTGAAAGGAAAGGTCAAGACATTTGCAAAACCAAAGCATGGCGTGTTCTTTTCCACAAGCAGTGCAGGACAAACCCATTAGGAGGTGGCATGCAGCTGGACGCATGGATGCATATCAGCTGGAGGAGCTGCAGCGCCGGTTGTGTTGTGTTGTTGTTGTTGTTGCATGTGGTCGTGGTAGGAGAGAGCCGGGATGTTTTGTCGAGATGTGTTTATTGGAATCCGCCTTTTGTTTGCGATGGTGTGTTTTCAATTTACCCTTTTAATGTGGCCTGTTCAAGTATGCGGCTGTTGAAAACGCGTCTCCGTTGTCCTGAGCGTCGTCGCTGTGTGTGTTGCGTGCGTGAAGTGTCCATCTTGACGGATTTTACTGGAGTCCTCTGCAGAAACACCACGTTATGCGGTTATGCAAATTTAACAAGTTTTGTATTTTTTTTAAAATTTTCTTCTTCTCTCGTTCTGCCCAGTTCTCTCTGTGTGTTTGTGCTCGTGCCAAGGACGGACATGTCTTCAAACCACACCAGACTGCCCAACTCCTCATTAGCTAAATTGTACATGATCACATAATTACTGTGACGTCTCAACAATACATTCCTGGCGTGGGGATGTGACCCAAATGGGACTCCGGGGACCGAAAATTCCCCCTTTCTAAATGTTTATTCTCACATTCCCAGAGAGGCGTCAGCGCCGACGAGCCGCACTGTTTCGCAGCCGAGCCTCTGCGGTCCAGTTTTGAGCGGAAACGAGGGAAGGCTGGATCTCCTTCTTCCTCCTCTTCTTCTTCCTCTTCTTCTTCCACTCTCTTGCTCTCTCACACGTGCGCCGCTATTAACTCCCTTTCCCGAGGAGGAGGTTTCTCTCTTTAACCTTTGTGTGTGGGGCTAATTGTGCTAAGTGGAGTAGCTTAATAGACTGGAAAATAGTGCTCATAATTTTTCCCGGAGAGCGCGGGATGACCTTCTCTAAACACACCGGCCATCTCCATTTTCTTTACGCCACTGGTTTTATGAGATGAAGTGTCAAACCGCTGGGTTCCTCAGAATAATTAAATCAAATAAATTATTGCACCTAGGCAGAACCATCTTGTAGACTAACCCAATTATAATGCACTGTAAAGCTAATTATTAACCATGATTACAATTAGTCTAATTTGAATAAATGTCGTCATTAGCGGGCTCATCCTCTTCAGTGGGTCTGGTCTGGGGAGGAGGGGCGGGGGGGGGGGGGGAGTGCGATGATGGTCACTTATGTGGAGAGAGGGATGTGGACGGGCATCATTTTCTTCCCTCCACACCTCGGCCCTCATCCCATTTTTCACAAACTGACCTTCACAGAGCGGCCCGCATCCTTCACCTTACCTGGGCACTGGAGCGTGATCCCTGCTGCCTCCAGAACTCACATTCACGGTTTATGTCTGCGCTGTCATTTAGACCCGCAGCTCAGAAACACCCGTCTCCCTGTCCCCGTCCCTGTCCCTGTCCCCTTTCATATGAAGTCCATGAAGTCTTACACTTGGCTCCATGGGATCTGTCCTATTTCTTATCACGTTTTCTAGTCATGTTTCATGCGAAGCAACAATGTTATTTACGCCTGTCCAGGAACTGAGTCTAAGGCCTCGGGAGCCACATGTCTCCCCGCCGTGCCCCAGGACTGAGTCCTGCTGCAGTTTTTCATCACATGTTTTCTGTTTAATTTTCAGCTTTCCTTTCACAATAAAAATGCTAAACTCGAGTGAACTCCCCCTTCCCCCTCAAAGTAAATCTCCTATAAAACTCATATATATATATATATATATATATAGCTCCCCCTCACCCTTTTCCAGGTGGTGTGTCTTCCTCAAGCTCGGGCCCTCTACCAGAGGCCAGGGGGTTTGCAAGTTCTGCACAGGATCTTAGCTTATATATATTGACATAAATAATAATCTCTTTATGGCACAGTAGTAAAGTGAGTTTGGGCAACAGTTTCTCGCTACACGGTCTTGAACGTTTCTTAGGGTTGTGTAGCAATAGTCAACAGAGAAAACTACAGCATTCCTGAGTACGCAAACATCTGGCACGCAGGCTAGCGGTGTCAACAAACAACACCCAAACAAAAACATTGCAAAACAAGGACTCTTGGGGCACACTCTGGTCTCTTCAATACGCGTACAAATAACACGACTTTACACTCTCAAATTGCACGCAGAGCACACGCCAAAGTACAGCTTTGTGTGTAGTTGATACGCCAATACTTCCCATTAACTTCTGTGGGAAACCGATGTGTCCAAATACCACGCATCACCCTGAATGGTCGTGATGTCACCAGCGACCCTGTTTGCCCAGTTCACCTAATGCGGAGCAACCCAGTCGCCAGAATAGAATGTTGGCATTTTACGGTTTGTGCAGAACTGTAACGTGCATGGATAAGTAGACACGTTGGTCCCTGACTAACGGGTCGGACCCTTTAGTCGACTGGTTAACGTTGTCGCTTGCGGAGTGGGAAATACGGGTTCGCGTCCTGCCTGTGGCGACGGTCTCCCAGACTGCCCCCCTGAATTCGCTACATTGGTGTCAGAAGTGGGATGGTGATACCGTGAGGTCATCGGAAGCGCGTGCACCCAGAGGGGTGAGGGAGCTGATATGCTGCGCTTCCGATGACCTCACGGTCTCACCATCCCACTTCTGACACCAATGCAGCGAATTAGGGGGGGGGCCGCCCGGCAACTGCCATAGCCGGGACGCGAACCCGTGGCTCCCGCTCCACAAGCGCCAACGTTAACCAGTCCACTAAAGAGTCCGACCCGTTAGTCAAGGACCAACGTGTCTACTTATCCATGCACGTTGAAATCTCGACGTTTCTGAACCAAAAATACGTTTCACATCAACGTTTCAACTTATAGCCAATGTTGGTGGAGCTGCGTCCACGTCACGTGACTGTCAAGTTTCTGTCTGAGAAAAGAAAAATAATGTCGGACATTCCTTTGATGCTCAGTGGAAAATGCAACATTTCAAGATATTTTTGGCGCTAAAATGCATTTTGATGATATTTCTAGCAAGAAATATGCATTTTATTTTCATAATCTTATTCAGTGAACTTATATGATCTTTAGTTTCTTAGCTATTACTGTGGGAGTGCAGGAATGAGGAGACGGAGAGATCGAGTCGAGTCATTTCCGTTTACTCGCCACACAAAACGACACCGATACAGCGCAATCTCCCCTGGCAACCAGCTGACCAACCACTAGGCTGCTGCAAACATGGCTCCGCCCCGGAAACTCTAAGCAGTGCCTACGTCAGCACTCTGAACGTCTGCCTTAAAGGAGCGGCAGCCCCTGGTGGATCTACCCTCAACTGACCTTTCGCAAAGTCCCGCCCCCCTTAGTTACTGTTGCTATGCCCGTCAAGCATTTCAGAACTATCCAGGAAGTAGCCGGAAAACACCAAAACATGGATGGATTAAGCTGGCCATGGGGTCTGCTATACTGCGAAATCTATTGCCGACATTGCGCTTCTTGCGTTCTGGGTTTCGGGAAGGGAAAGAAAATTACCCCCCCTCCAAACTTTTCACATATCTAGTATCCGATTTGCAGATCCCATAGGCACACCGTTTCAGCATTTTGTTGTGTGTTTGAAAGCTTGACGGACCGTTGCTAAGGTAGGATTGGACAAGCACCGTTCTGGGGCGGTACTTTGCCAAAGGTCAATTGCGTATCACCACATTACGAAGATTCAGGTCTCGACAGAAATTTGTTGGAATCCAACATTTCCGACATTGAACACAGCCCCAAAATGTGTTTCTACAATACTTTCTAAAATATCCTACATACATAAGCAGGCATTAAACAAATATGGCCCAAATATGCCAAATCAAATGTGGGCCTTTTTTGGCAAAGATGTGGTGCTCTGGGCAACATGTGATCCGGATGTGACCCTGAAGTGGCGCGTGTGGTAAATGGTGAATATGGCCCAAATATCACAAAACAAATATGGCCCACCTTTGGCAAATATGTGGCACTGCTATGGCTTGGTTCTGGCCCAGATTTGGCGAACAGGAGCGGACCACCCAAGTGCCATCATTCCACGCCGGATGAAGTGTCGGGTGTGGGACGGGTGGGCCGCGTGATTTTTCCGTACCCGTTTTCCGCAAGAACGCGCCTCCGTCACGCCTGGATTCCGGGAAGACCCGCCCCTACTCTATCTCTGATTGGCTAACCCTATCCCTAACCTTAACCAACCTAACCAACGGAGGCAACGAGTACTAGCCAATCAGAGGCAGAGTTCCCGGAAAACGGGTACGAAAAAATCACTCGTCCGGGCCACAGCAATTTTGCTATCTGGGATCTAAACGTCGATGGTGTCATTATTCTACAACCATTACACTGTGCAATCAACATTTACTACATAATTATAAGTTAAAGAAAAAAAAATTCTACTGTCGCTTTAATGTGATTTTATTTCGGCAACTGGGTTGATGAGGAAATACTTCCGGTTAATATTGGAGCGACTGGATGGCCGGAGCAGTTGGGCGGAGCGTCAAACATGGCCGCGGACTGGGTTACTGTGAAGTTGCTCTCATGAAGGCTAAAGAGTGTCTGTATCTGTATCAACAAAGCGTCTGTATCTGACGGCACACTGTGGAGGGAAACCATACAGTGACCAAAAAGAAAAAATGCGCTCACACAACGCAGCAACAAGCCTACCAATGACACGCCATTCTATCGCTGCCCAGCAACAGCAGAAAGGCGCGCCACTTCTTTCAGACTAAATCAATAGAGGCCCCGCCCCCCGGGAAGAGGCGCCCAAACGAGTCACGATTCGGCGCCAAAGATTAAAACAATGGCGGGGCCAGTTCGCAGAGCATTCCGGACGGGATATTCACAATTTGTCTTTACACTCAGCGAGGAAGGTAAGCTTATTTGGTTTGAAGCAGTGTTTTCGTTTTTTACTTTTACTGTAAGTTTTCGCAAATTTAGTGTAAACTACTAATAAGACCCGTTAGCCCCTAGCTAGCTAACGGGTCTGACCCTTTAGCCGAGCGGTTAGTGATGTCGCCTTGTGGTGCAATACACCCCGTAACGAATCCCGCACCGGGCAAGAAAATAACCGGTTACATTGGTGGCAGCGGTGGGATCCGGAAGTGTGCAGATCCTCAGAAGTCTCTTCGGAGCGCGGGAAGAACAAGCGCGAGGCCGCGCTTCCGGGCGAGGGTGACGACTGTAAACTACTAATAAGACACATTAACGAGTCTGACCCTTCAGCCGAGCGGTTAGTGATGTCGCCTTGTGGTGCAGTACGGCCCGTATCGAATCCAGCACCGGGCAAAAAAGTAACCGATTATATTAGCTTCCCCATACTACCCGATGCCCTATGCCGCCTATGAACAAAAAGATACGGTATCGTTATCTTAAATTTTGTAATTGGAGGTAGGTCTGGTACCGACTGTACGTTTTCAATGGAGTGGCTAACTACGTCTTATCTACATCACATCCTGACTGGACGTTTAACACTGACATTGTAAAACTGAGGCCAACACCGGTTCAACAGAGCTAAAGTTAGCTCGTCTCAGGCACGTTCTTAGCCAACCAACGTCCCAGAAAAGCAAGCTGACACAGAAACACTTCGAAGCTTTTATCTAAAGAGTCATTTGTCTGAGCAGGTTAAAGGTGATAGAACACGTCTTACTCGCTTCTCTGTTGATGGAGTTTCTGTGAAATCCGACCTCAAATGAAACCACATGGACAATACCCAGTGACATAATACGAGGGAGAGGCTGAGAGAGGATTGGGGGGGGGGGCAGAAAAAATATTGACAGTTTTCTTACAAACGAAGATTATAATGTGAATCTAAAAACATTAAAACTCTTTAACATCTTACAACAGTGTATATTTTTAGATGCACTCACAAACATTTATAGAGGGGTCACAACCCCCCTACAAATCTTCACAGATGGTACAGCTTAAACGTGAGAAATGCCAGTGAGTTAGAAGCCAGGGTCGTGAGGCGCCGCACGACTAAAACCAGAAATCTGTGGCGGTGGAAGGGGACTCTACAGAGGCAAAGCACCGATCACACTTTCCGCCGGAGGCTGTAGCATACTTATGAACGAAGAAAAGGGAGAGATGATGTCCAGATGAAAGTTTTATAAATAGAGGCTGTCGCTGAATTCAATTTGGATGACTGAGTCTCTGCGCTTGCCAAGGAGGTGCAGTAACATCCGTGGACATGGAGCTGTCGCGTTTACAGCTGTTTCTCCTGGAAAAGGATCTGAGCGTACACTGTGTCTGGGCAGGAGCCAGCGGGGTCGGGGCCCGAGGAGGCCGGGGGATCGGGCCTGGGTCTCACCAGCTCTAGCTCGGCGTAGGTCAGATTGTCCTCCTCCGACGCCCGCGGCTGGAGGAAGTAGGAGAGGGAACATAAACATAGGCAGGAGAATAGACGAGAGGATTCGAGCATAAACAGTTGAGCCTATCATTCAGGAAAAGAAACGTAAATACGGATTACATTTGTCCTGCGAGTGCTTTTTTTTTTAGGTCCGTACATAACAAAAAATAATCCCCAGTCAATGTGGGGAGTATTCTTCCTCTACCAACAGCCTTTCTGTGAACATATTGTAACGTGCATGGATAAGAAGACACGCTCGCTCGCGGGTCTGACCCTTTAGTCGAGCGGTTAGCGATGCCTCCTGCGGTGCGGGCGAGACGGGTTCGCTTCCCGGCCGCGGCAGTTCCTGTGGTTGCGTTGTCCCCCGAATTCGCTACAATATCTTGTTTTCTGAGTGTTTCTTAATTGTTTATAGGCTTTGTGGAACCCCTGTTTGATTTAGTAGGAAAGCATTCGGTACAATAGGCATCCTATTCAACAACCTCGGGTCCCACAGGAAGCACCGATCGAGTCAAACGCTTCATGCAAGACGATTTAACCGTATTCACTTTCCAGCAAATCAAATCCGAAGAATTACCAGCCAATTAGAGAGCTTTACTTTAATACAGATGAATACAAGCGGTAGTATTATTGTAAATCCTTGGTCTTAATATGACTTATCGAGCTATAATTTTACGACACCTTTAATCTAAGTATGAAAACAGCAGTGGATTCTAAATAATTTTTTTGGACAAGCAATAAAGTTTAATAGCATTACCAGCCTCATGACTCCATAAAGAGACAGTAATAAACTTCTGTAGATGATCGAGCAGTGTTGTGAGCAAAATTCCGTCTTGCGTGCGTCTCAGTGACTCAAGTGTATAGATCAGAAAACTGATCTTTAATTGCAAACATTAAATAAATTGGAACAAAAAGAAAGATTTAACCCAGACCAGAGTTCCCACACATCCCAGGAAACCTGGAAATCTATACTGTCATGGAAAAACACCTGGGAATGATAAAAATGATCGAATGTTCTGGAAATGTGATTGAGGCCATGGAAAATTGTAAAAGATTTTAAAATCGTCTTTTTACCTGCTGAGATGTCACCTCAGTGCTTGAGGTTCGGGCAGAATGTTGTGTAACCAAACCAACTAAAATAATAATCCATCCATCCATTATCCAAACCGCTTATCCTGCTCAGGGTCGCTGGAGACTATCCCAAAAAGTCATTGGGCGGGAAGACACCCTGGACAGGCCGGCAGTCCATCACAGGACCGACACACAAACATACATTCATTCGCACCTAGGGACACTTTAGTACGGCCGATTCACCTGACCTACATGTCTTTGGACTGTGGGAGGAAACTGGAGCCCTCGGAGGAGACTCGCGCAGAACATACAAACGCCACACAGAGGACGACCCACTAAGGTTGGACAACCCCGGGGCTCGAACCCAGGACCTTTTTGCAGTGAAGTGACCGCGCTAACCACTGCGCCACCATGCCGCCTTGATTGAAAAACATCTTTTTCAAAATCTTGAAGGGATTGCCTGTTTCGCAATTTCTTTTCCAAAACCATTTTGATTAATTAAGTAACATACATGTTGAAATGCCCCCTACTCCAACACGTTTTTTCATTTGGCACTAAAGTGAAATTTAGTAAAAATGAAGAAAAACCCTATACTGTGATTGGTGCGCCAAAATTTGGACTGTATATCCAAGCAAAAGCAATCGAAAATGTCCTTGGAAAGTCCTGGAAAAGGATGGAATGGAAAATGCAGCAAACGAGCTTTGCCGTGGGTCATAATTGGCCGATAGTGTGATCAGGTGGGTGAGGTGAAAAGACCAAGAGCAATCAGTCTCACCGTTGCAGAACTCTTAAGTTGAGCCTTTAATCTTCTGGGCTTCTGAGGTTTCTGTTTAACAACGGGTGCTGGAAAACAGAACAGAAACTGGGATCAGCAGAAAGTAGTTTGGAAGAACAGACCCGGAACCTCGACGTCACGTTTTAAGTCGATTTCATTTTACACAACCGGCTTCGAATGAAACCAGTAGTGGTTCTAGAGATTTTTTCCTGGGGTGGCAAAGGGGTGGCAAGACTGTGTCCCAGAGGTGGCAACTGCCACCCCTGTTGCCACCCTGTAGATCCGCGCCTGTGAGGGGGAGGGGGGATTCTAAATCGGCGACTTCTGTTTGAGATGAGTTTGGTGCGGCTCTCATTGACCTTCACCATGCATGTACATAAAATATACTTTAAAAACGTATTATCTGATTTATAAATGGGGTGGCAACAGGGGTGGCAAGACTGTGTCCCAGAGGTGGCAGCTGCCACCCCTTGCCACCCTGTAGATCCGCCCCTGAATGAAACTGAAGATGTTTAATTCTCCTTGATTTTGGATTGTTTCCCCCACGCGGGTTTTAATTCTGCCTCTGGCCCCCGAGAGGGGGCAGGACAAAACAACACTGACAGAGGGATTTTTATTCGAACACAGCGGCAAGTTTCATCCTCGAGTAGATTTGAAACGTTGCATTCAAGTCTCGGCTTCGTCTGCGCCACATGCCGCAGCTGTGCCTTTAGTATTTCATCTCCACGAGGAGTCACGCAGCATTTGTCGTTTTCGGGCCACGTCAGACCTTGAAGATGCTGCTGCTACGTGGATGCAGACTACCACGTGCCTCCTCCGATACATGTGGAGTCGCCAGCCGCTTCTTTTCACCTGACAGTGAGGAGTTTCACCAGGGGGACGTAGCGCGTGGGAGGGTCACGCTATTCCCCCCAAGTCCCCTTCCCTCCCGAACAGGCGCCCCGACCCGACCAGACCGGAGGAGGTGCTAGTGCAGCGACCAGGACACACGCCCACATCCGGCTTCCCACCCGCAGACACGGCCAATTAGGGACGCCCGACCAAGCCGGAGGTAACACAGGGATTCGAACCGACGATCCCCGTGTTGGTACGCAACGGAATAGACCGCCACGCCACCCGGACACCCCTCTCACGTCAAATAGTTAACCCTTCAACTTGCAGGCCATTTGTTACACAGAGATAACTTGGGAACTTAAAAATAGGTGTAATTTAATGATGGTGATTGGTAATTACTGAATAAGTGTAAAATAGGGGCTTCTCTTCATCTCTGGTTCGCTCCCTTGTCATCATCATGTGCCGTTGACGTGATGCTGTTGTCCACTACGGTTGTGTTACTTAGCAGGACATTCAATATTCACCCTCTATTCAAGCTTAACAGATAATTTTGATAATAACGTTTGGGTTTTTTTGTTCTATGTTAAAATTTGCTTGCTGTTTTTTCTATGTAAATATAAACATCGATTTCATATCTGTATATACAATATGTTGACTGTAAAATTTCAATAAAAAAGTCATTAAAAAAAGTTTCACAGTTAATTACCATTTATCGCTGCGACACAAAGGATTCAAAATACGTGTATTTGGCACAATGAGATTTGTGAATTTATCCCATGCAGCGATTGATGTATATTATACTTAGCAGCACATTATGAAAAGGAAGAAAACTAGAATTATAGAAAAGCCCCTATTATATCCACGTTTTACTTAGTAATTACCAGTTGCCGTTGTTCAATTACATCTATTTTAGTCATATAATACTTGGTTATTGCTGCAGAATGAATGGCCTGTGATTCAAAGTGCCCTAGAAGTCCCGTTCCCTGCTTGTATAATGATGAATTAATACCATCTTAAGACAGAGATGAACATTATAATAACAATTCCATTACAATTGCAATGCATTTGTATTCCAGCACGTTGTAATAACAATTTACCTTTAGGGGGTATGTCTGGTGGCGGCTCCTCTGGTATTTTAGGCGTGGATGGGGTTAATTTCCTGTCAGGTTTTCGTCTGGTTTTTTTCCTGGGTGCTCTGGGAGAGGAGCCAGAGGAGCTGACGGAGCTAGTCACAGTCTCTCCTGAGCTGTAAACAGAGCCGAGGATTACCAATTTACTACTCAGCCTACAGCTACTGTAGCACTGAGGCAGCTCGTTGATGAGTTTCTTACCTGCTTTCTGGGCACTTCACCAGGATGTAACTGGCTGCGGAGAGTGATTTAAGAATCAGAAGCTGAGACACTAGTATATTGATCTGAGGAATTAGGCAGCGTGAAACAACGTGCGTGTACCTTTGAGCCTGTGTCTGCTGTGAATGTACTGGCAAGTCAGAACTAGCGAGAAGAAGAAGATGGTCAGAAGGCCCAGCGAGCAGATCAGCGCCACACACAGATAGACGTCTAGAGAGAAGAGAAAGACAGACATGTCCAGCTGACAGATGGACAGACAGGTTGACAAGACATGTCCAGCCGAAGCATCAGGAGCAGTCAGGTCATTTTTTTTGAGACATCCATTCATTAGCCAAGCCGCTTATCCTGCTCTCAGGGTCGCGGGGATGCTGGAGCCTATCCCAGCAGTCATTGAGTGGCAGGCGGGGAGACACCCTGGACAGGCCACTAGGCCATCACAGGGCCGACACACACATTCACACCTAGGGACACTTTAGTACGGCCGATTCACCTGACCTACATGTCTTTGGACTGTGAGAGGAAAGCGGGGCACCTGGAGGAAACCCACGCAGACACGGGGAGAACATGCAAACTCCACACAGAGGACGACCCGGGACGACCCCCCAGGTTGGACTACTCTGGGGTTCGAACCCAGGACCTTCTTGCTGTGAGGCGCCTGCTAACCCCTGCGCCACCTTGGCCCAGTTAAAAATCTCAATTAAAATAGGGGCAAGTTCATATGCACAATTTTTCAGGGTAGCAGACACCAGATCAGGGCCAGCAGCCTTCCTACTGTTTTTCAAAATGAAATAAAGGCAAACGAACAGTACCTGCAAACAAGTGCCACACTCCCTCGCTGCTGCTTTCCTCATGGGTAAAGTGCACTGTGGAGAAACAGTTGCCTTAAAGAGTGAGCAAACAGCACAGCAATAGAGTGCACAATGTCAAGGGCAGAACAAGTCAGCCTCATTCATGTATCTTTTTAAAATGACTGTTGTCTGAGGCCCTTGACCCAATACAGCAGACACTCTCAGTGGTTTCTAGAAATATCCAAACCGCTGTCATACAGAGTCTAACCACGGACATACGTGCGCGCACACACACACACACACACACACACACACAGGCATGGCTATATCTAAATCCTGGACAATGTGAGGCTGTAGAGTGCTCCCCTACGCCCTATGTACATCTATAGGTACTTTTTAAGTAGTCCCTATATACATTTTCTTTTCATTATTAACATTGGCTGTTTCCTTAGTGGACTTAGTTGAGTAGTGCCAAAGATGGGGCTTTTGAGTAGTGTCTGAAGAGCGTGAACAGAAATTCCTCCGCGTTTAACCCATCCTAGCTGTGTAGCTAGGAGCAGTGGGCAGCCACCATGCAGCACCCGGGGACCAACTCCAGTTCGTCTTTCCATTGCCTTGCTCAGGGGCACTGACGGTAACATTAACCATAACGTGCATGTCTTTCTGATGGTGGGGGAAACTGGAACACCCGGAGAAAACCCACCGCAGACACGGGGAGAACATGCAAACTCCATACAGAGAACAACCTGGGATGACCCCCAGGGTTGGACAGCCCCAAGGTTCGAACCCAGGGCCTTCTTGCTGTGAGGTGACAGCGCTAACCACTGCACCACCCTCTGCCCCCCCAATAATGAGTTTCTAACATGTCTTTTTAACACATAATGATTGACACAACAATTAAAAAGATAAACCAGCAGCACTGATGGTTTGTGAGGGGCATGTAGGAATAACATCATATGTTCACAGAGCAGTTTCATGTCAGACAAGTGCTTTGCAACTTAGCTGGCATGGCGCCGCTTCAAGTTTGAGCCGTCTGGCTTTGGTTTGAATCACAGAGACACGCTGCAAACAGGCAGTGTGTGTGCATGTGTGTGTTTGTGTGCATTGTTGACTTGGCATGTCCTTGTCTACTACACTGAAGTGTATGCACCGGTATACTGTGGTATACTGATTTCGGTATACTGCATTGGCCACGTGTGGTGACCAAACGTATCAGTCACACATCTCTATGTTTGCAGATTAAAATGCTATTTCTAATATTTTCCTCTTTATCTAGGAAGATTAGCATTTTATTTGATCACTGTTAAGTGGGGAGAAAGCCACAGTAGAGTTTATGAAGTGATGTGTGTTCTGCTTCAGCTCTGATGATAAGACTGGCTTCAGGATAACATACTGTTTTTGTTGCATCTCATTTCTGGAGTAAGCCCCAAAGTATGTGCCTTGTCCTGGAACATGTTACTCAGAAGTGAAGAATTTATACCACCAGGAAAGTAGCAACAGCAGCGTAGGAAAGGGAGTCCATTTGTTGACCTGGTGTGTCAACTATAAGAGTCTCAGACGTCTGTTGAGGCGGTGTAAAGAGTTGACTTGTTTTGACAACGTGAACATTGATATCTGCTCAAGGAGACCACAAGTCTGACCTTCTTCATGTTTTGGTTTAACGACATGCTTGACTCCACATCTGATGAGTACACTCTACTGGACGTTAACAGATTGACACACTGAATGCTGTCAGACAGCCATCATCTTACATGCTACCCAGCACAGGGTTCCCCAATTAGTTTTCCCCAAGGGCCAAATCATGTCATGCATGCCAAGCCAAGGGCCAAAACATCCGGGGGGGGGGGGGTGTTTCCACTGTGCACGCAAAAGTTGTTTTATGTGCAGACGTTGTTGCTACTATTATGATTATTATTATTATTAGTGGTAGTGGTGGTGGTGGTGGTGGTAGTAGTATAATTTAGGTCTGGGATTCTTAAAGCCTGTGTTGAGGGTCACGCAAGAAAGAAAATGCACTCTTGAAAATAAACAAGTCCAAAACCAGCTATTTAGTTATGGACAAATGGACAAAAATATATGGATGTTCATTCAACAGTCAGTGCATGGGAGACATGAGAGCGACGAGATGAGGCAATCCTTCTGATGTCGGGCCTGTATCCTGTTGTGGCAAGCCTGAGGCACTGGCCAAGATGTGCATTGGAGAGTTTTGTTTCTTGCCTGGTTCTTGATAGAGTTCATTGAAGAAAACGATGACTCACGTGTATACGTGGAGGGGAAACTTGTGAGTGGCAGCATTGCAATAGCTCTCGTGTTTTTGAATCGAGCTTAGGGAACCATGTTGATCCAAAAGTCACTCACCCCAACATCCTTCTGTTGTGGTTTGAGCAAATCAGATGTTCCTATCGCCAAGATCTACATCTGAAGAGTTGCCTCCTCTGTGGAAGGTACCAGCCTTTTGGCCTCTGCAGTCCACTGGCCACCAGCCAAAACGGAGAACGGCTGTCTCAGGAAGAAGAGGATGTTACTGAGAGTTTAGGGGAGCTTTCAAATCATTCCTTGACGTTTTCTGCCAGGCTCGTCATGAAATCGTCCATTGCTGGATCCTCCCGCATTTCATTCTTCTCGCAATGCTCCCACAGATGTGGAAAGTGCAACTTGTTCCTGTGAATGTCTGTTTAAAAGGTTCAGCTTTGAACGGAAAGATTCAACCGCCTCGCACATGTCCGCAACAGTGTGTTCTTGCCTTGTAATTGCAGGTTAAGGTGCTTTAGATGAGAGATGATGTCACACAAAAGAATAACATACGCCATCACCTTAAAGTCACTTAAAGACCTCTGATATTGTTGGACTTTTTGGCTCCACAGTCTGAATAAAAATGACACAAGCTCATCGCACAGGTCGCACACCCTCTCCAACACACGGCCTTTGCTCAGCCAGTGAACATCCTAATGCTGCAAAAGATCCCTGTGTTCTGTTGACATTTCCTCCAGCAATATCCTGAAAAGGTGATGTTGTAGATGTTGTAGACTAGAACTCTTGCCAACAAAATGTACCAGCCTCGTCACAGTTTCCATCACCTCTTTCATTTCCCCACACAGTTTAGCACACAACACTGATTTGTGAGTAATGCAATGAAATGCTAAGAGTGCTGGGTTAGCAGCGACAAGCCTGCTTACCAAGCCCTTGTGTTGTCCCACCATTAACGGAGCCCCATTGGTGAAAATGGACACAATTTTGCTCACATCCAAGCCGTTCTTCTCAAAGAACTGTGTTAATTCATTAAAGACGAGTTCCCCAGTTGTGCACCCAGGCAGAGGTAGTAAACAAAGTAGCTCTCCCTGAAAGGTCTTCCCATCAAAACATCTTGCAAACACAGATAGCTGATCAATATCGGTTCAGTCACAGGACGAGTCTATGGCTAGTGATGTGGCTTCTGCCTTCTTCAAATCGGTGAGTAGATTGGAAAAACACTCCTCTGCTACAGGTTCTACTCTTCTTGTTGCCACGTTAGACGACAATGGCACCTGCGCCAACAGCTCCACAACCGTTTTCTTGTTTTTTCAGCAGGCCTTAAACTTCGCCAACCGTATCAGTTGCACGCGTTTTAATCAACTCAGCATCAGTGAATGGCTTCTTAGCTTTACCAAGGCTCCATGACACATGCAATGGTGCAGCTGTTGCACTCTCTCGTGCCGAAGTTGATTTACAGATAGTAGAAACGGAGTGCTTGTGTGACGTTATCATATTTGCTATGTTGTTGTTTTTTTGCGGTGATCTGACTTTGTAGGCTAGTTGGCATTAAAACTGGCAGCATGCACCGTGTTGAAGTGGCGCTTAAGATTATCTGATTTGCAGACGGTCTCCATGCATATCGAGCATGTCGGTTTGGCATTGACGTGGTCCTCGCCAATAAAACAAAATAAATAAATAAAATGAAATAAAATAAACAACATAAAACAAAACTGATCAGTCCAGTCAGATTTAAACTGACAGTTTTCCTGGTCGACTTTCCGCTTTTTCACACAGGCCATGTTTTTCGTTTAGGACAGTTATTTATTTATTCATTCATTCATTTATTTTTGGGATTCCCCCCCCCCTTTTTCTCCCCAATGGCATTTGGCCAATTACCCCACTATTCCGAGCCGTCCCGGTCGCTGCTCTACCCCCCCCCCCCCCGCCGATCCGGGGAGGGCTGCAGACTACCACATGCCTCCTCCGATACATGTGGAGTCGCCAGCCGCTTCTTTTCACCTGACAGTGAGGAGTTTCACCAGGGGGATGTAGCGCGTGGGAGGATCACGCTATTCTCCCCAGTCCCCCCCACCCACCAACAGGTGCCCCGACCGACCAGAGGAGGCGCTAGTGCAGCGACCAGGACACATCCGGTTTCCCACCCGCAGACATGGCCAATTGTGTCTGTAGAGACGCCCGACCAAGCCGGAGGTAGCACGGAGACTCGATCTGGCGATCCCCGTGTTGGTAGGCAAGACCGCCATGCCAGCCAGACGTCTAGGACAGTTATTTATCTGTGACTTAGCTGAGTGGCTCTGTCTAGGCAAGGGTTGTCGAGAGCGCGGAGTACGTCTTACGTCTATGCATGCTCTACGGCATAGGTCAAGTGTACGGCGTGGGCTGAGGTCAAAATAAAGTAGAGCAGCACGCACTTTATTTCGCATATTGTGACAGGTGCATTAGTGCCAGTGTGTCGGCGCGGGCCAGACATTTGGCTCTCGTGGGCCAGACCTGGCCTGCGGGCCACTCGTTGGGGTTCAGGGCCCTAACAGATGTGTGCGCTCTACCAGATGCCAAACAAGGTTTTGCGACCACGCACAGGAAGCAGAGAAATGTCAAGTACATTTTAAGATCTGTCTTTTTCCCCTGCGTTCAGCAGTCATTATACACACAAACACGACTGTCCTCCAAAAACCACAACTTGGCAGGGAAAGGTACAACTGGACCTTGACCAGGCTCTTTAAATGCAGCTCGGTTTCTGTTTGCTGCGCAGACGACTCTGAAAGAGGAGCACCTGACAGTAGAAGCAAACCTAAAGCACAGAATGCCAAAGTATGGCTGTTATGGCTATGAGGGAGTACACTGAAACTGATCACTGCTGTTTCAGATGCATCAGAGCGGGGCTGTCTCAGTCGAGCATGGTCTTTGCTCTGGGATCTCCACACAGGGGGTTCCACGGATCACAATTCCAACTTTCTTTCTCCGTCGTCTGCCCGCATCGTCTCAACTCTTGTGTTTATGTGGTCAATGCATGTCAGAGATGCCTGAGGTTGAGTGGCTTCCTCCGTGGGACATTGCCCTGGATATAGGGCAGGGCGTTGTCGTCGTCTTGTACGAATTTGTATCCCAGATTTTGGCTTTTTAGAGTTGCACCCAGCAAAATAGATTTGAGCAATTACAGGTGTTCTTTGTGTTAGTGGAGATACCATGTATGTGTCTGTTGTCTTTCCAGAGATTTTTATACTCGGTGGTCTGGTGTGGTTCCGTATTTGAAAGACAAGCTCTCTGCAGATCAAACTGTCACATTTGAACATTTACATTAGAGAAAGGATAGTGTTTCAGCCAGCAAAACCGCTTTATCCAACCTCTAGCTCTGCTTTTACAAGACTACGCCAAAGCGGAAGTGCTCAGAGAAGAAAATGCATTCATCCACCAAGTTTGGTTGTGCTGCTCGTTGACGAATCCTGCTAAGGCCTCGAGAGAAACAAAAAGAGCCTCAGATGCAACCGAGTTCTGGAGTCAGTTTCATCCTGAGGGTCGCATTTAAACAGAACCAGGATGCTGATGTCATGTTGTCCGGAGTCTCTGCAGATGAAGCCAACTCGGGACCAGCTCACCTTTGGCTTCTCGAGCTCAAACAGAGTTATATTGTTGAGTGCGGTTTGGCCGTGTGAGCTCATTGTTTTGAGATGGAAATGCCAGAGGACTGGGGTCAGGCTCAAACACAGACAGGCACTTCTTACAGCAAATGGCCCAGTAGGAGATGGGGGGGGGAGGATACGTGCTCGGTATTTCTTTTAACAAAAAGCCCTGTTTTCAAAACTTTCGCTTTCCCTTCTATTTTGCCTCTCGTTCCATTTCTGGATGACATTCAGGAGACGGCATACCCCAGCCGAGGGTGTGTAAGGCTGCAGTCTAGTTGGGGATTCCTCGGGAAAGCACACAGAGGGGTTGCCAGAGTAAATGTTTTCAATGAATTAATACCAGAAATCCGATTTTCTCTGGGTTGGCCATTGCCCAGACCGTGCCTTTCGTCACCAGCAAGAGATGTGCAGTGGACACGTCTCCTTAATGCTCTGTTTAACTGGTGTTGACAGACTGTCCTTAGGATTGAAGACCTTTCTTTAACCAGACAAGGGTACAGTGTCATAAATGCAAAGATGCACAGCACCTTTTTGCAAAATTGTCTGTTCTGTTCTTAAAGAGTTGTACATTTTTATTGCTTTTCAGTGCTTTTGCCGCCCGTTGTCTCCTGCATGTACACACAAAGTCAACCACTCTCACACAGACACACACATTAAACAATACTCCCCCCCCTCCCTTTTTGTCCCCACTTGTATCTGGCTAATTACTCCTCTCTTCCGAGCCATCCAGGTCGCTGCTCCACCCCCTCTGCTGATCCGGGGAGGGCTGCAGACTACCACATGCCTCCTCCCATACATGTGGAGTCGCCAGCCGCTTCTTTTCACCTGACAGTGAGGGGTTTCACCAGGGGGACGTAGCGTGTGGGAGGATCACGCTATTCCCCCCCGCACAGGAGCCCCGACTGACCAGAGGGGGCGCTAGTGCAGCGACCAGGAGCCGATCCGGGGAGGGCTGCAGACTACCACATGCCTCCTCCCATACATGTGGAGTCCCCAGCCGCTTCTTTTCACCTGACAGTGAGGGGTTTCACCAGGGGGACGTAGCGTGTGGGAGGATCACGCTATTCCCCCCGCACAGGAGCCCCGACTGACCAGAGGGGGCGCTAGTGCAGCGACCAGGAGCCGATCCGGGGAGGGCTGCAGACTACCACATGCCTCCTCCCATACATGTGGAGTCGCCAGCCGCTTCTTTTCCCCTGACAGTGAGGGGTTTCCCCAGGGGGACGTAGCGTGTGGGAGGATCACGCTATTCCCCCCGCACAGGAGCCCCGACTGACCAGAGGGGGCGCTAGTGCAGCGACCAGGAGCCGATCCGGGGAGGGCTGCAGACTACCACATGCCTCCTCCCATACATGTGGAGTCGCCAGCCGCTTCGTTTCACCTGACAGTGAGGAGTTTCACCAGTGGGGACGTAGCGTGTGGGAGGATCACGCTATTCCCCCCCAGTTCCCCGTCCCCCCCAAACAGGTACCCCGACCGACCAGAGGAGCCAGCGACCAGGACACATACCCACATCCGGCTTCCCACCCCGCAGACATGACCAATTGTGTCTGTAGGGACGCCCGACCAAGCCGGAGGCAACACCGGGATTTGAACCGATGATCCCCGTGTTGGTAGGCAGTGGAATAGACCATCACGTTACCCGAATCCCCCACATTAAACAATACTTAACAGTGGTTATGTAACTTTGTGAGCAGAACAATACAAGATTAGTGTTTTAAATTTGTAACTGGAAGTGGACCTAATACCGACTCCACATTTTCAGCTGAGTAGCGAATGTTACATATTATTTGCATCATATCCTTATCGGACACTTAACATTGTAAAGTAGATGCTTTTGCAGCGGTTCAATCCCAGATAGCAAAGTTGCTGTGGCCCGGACCCGTCCCACACCCAACACTTCATCCGGCCCACATACCACGTGGAATGGTGGCACTTGGGCGGTTCGCTCCTGTTTGCCAGATCTGGGCCAGAACCAAGCCATAGCAATGTCGCATGTGCCACATATTTGCCAAAGGTGGCCCGTATTTGTTTTGTGATATTTGGGCCATGTTCACCATTTACCACACGGGTCACTTCAGGTTCACATCCAGATTACATGTTGCCCAGAGCACCACATCTTTGCCAAAAAAGGCCCACATTTGATTCGGCACATTTGAGCCATATTTGCTATTATACATTTGGGCCACTTCAGGCTCACATCCATTTTGTCAGGACCAGAAGAAGGCCACCAGTGCCACATCATTGCCTGAAGTGGCCCACATCCAGATGCTATCTGGGGATGGAGCTAAATTTAACGCCTATGAATCATGTTTCCAACTAACCAACCACCCAGAAAAACAAGCGGACACATCAGAAACTACGGATGAGGATTGGGGCCACATGTGAGAATTTATTGGCACTCCCAGATAAAAGGGATATTCTCCTGCAAAATATCAGCTCATGAGCTCGCCCAGAATGTCGACGCCTTCACCTGGCTGCAATCACTGCTGCCATGACCACTGAAAGGTCTGGGCATCAGTGACCACCAACTCTAAGAAGACGCTAATAATTTTCACTAAATGCATGTGGCTATTAGCGTTGGTGTTTGTGGATTGGACTTTTTTTTGGCAATGAGGCTGTTTTGCATAGAAAGGTGCCAGTTCCATGCCGAATGTGAGCACCGAGAGGCTATTTGCTTGGCAGCGCAGGTAGGGGTGCATTTCACCCTTTGCAGTTGCTTTGAGAATTACATGCTTTCTTTTTGTCTTATTTGTGTGTTTTGTCACAGAGTGATTGTTATTCATCCATCCATCCATCCATCCATCCATCCATCCATCCATCCATCCATCCATCCATCCAAGTCGCTTATCCCAATTGGGGTCGCGGGATGCTGGAGCCTATCCCAGCAGTATTTGGTGGCAGGCGGGTAGACACTCTGGACAGGCCGCCAGGCCATCACAGGGCTGATACACACACACACACACACACACACACACACACACACACACACACACACACACACACACACACACACACACACACACACACACACACACACACACACACCTAGAGACAATTTAGTATGGCAATTTCACCTGATCTACATGTCTTTGGACTGTGGGAGGAAACCGGAGCACCCAAGGGGAACATGCAAACTCCTCACAGGACGACCTGGGATGACCCCCCCCCCCCCAAAAAAAGAAGGTTGGACAACTCCGGGTTTCGAACCCAGGACCTTGCTGTGAGGCGACCGCGCTCAAATTTGGCGGGGTTAAACCGTCGATTTCATGGGTTTGGGCGGGGTTAAACAGGGTTGGGGTAGGGGATGGGTGGTTGGGATTAAATGCTCGACATTGAGCCCCGCCCCATTCTGCAGGCTGCAGCCAGAAAGTCCTCCAAGCTGATCACTCAGTCGCGCTAATGTGATTGCGCAGTCCGTCAGGGACATCCGCCTTTGTAGAGCTGGCCCGCCAGCCGGTCCCGCCAAAAAGAAACGACACAATTTTAGACATGACAACAGGGTAGAGAAAGACGGAAAGGTCTACGATTCCAGCTACATTCTCTCTTTTAACCTTGTCGTTGGGCTGACTTTACACAGGGGGACTTTCACGCAACTAGTCGCAGGTCGCAGATTTCGTGCAACCTAATTTCCGTGCAACTCGACAGTTACACAAAGCAGCTAATCAGACTACACGATATGTTTGTCTTTCACGATGGTCACAATGTCAGACTAAGCAATCACAGTGCCATAAATCCTTGCCGTGTCTTGGCCGGGAGACTGGCAACACTTCAGGTATGACCCCGACCAATCATCGTACGCTGCCTTGCACGATCTTGTGCGAGTTCATGGGACGTTGGGGAGGAGGGTCAAGAAATTCTCAGTCATGGCCACAGAAACGCTATGTGGAAAAGAAGAAAGAAAGAAACAACGATTGTGGACGCTGTTGTGGCTAGTGCTAGTGTCCAGTGCTACTGGGGAACAGGGGCGGATCTACAGGGTGGCAAGGGGTGGCAGCTGCCACCTCTGGGACACAGTCTTGCCACCCCTTTGCCACCCCAGGAAAAAATCTCTAGATCCACCACTGCTGGGGAATGATAACCTAGTGTAAACTACTAAAAAAGACTCACTGACCGATTGCCAGGGGGTCAGCCCCTTTGGTCGACGTCGCCGCGTGGTGTAGTACAACCCTGGTTCGAATCCCGCAGCCGGCGGATATTTGCTCGCTTACATTGGTGGCAGCGGTGGTATCCGGAAGCGTGCCGATCCTAATAAGTCTCTTCGGATCGCGGCAATGAAGAAGCGCGACGGCGCGCTTCCGGGAGAAGGTGACTGCTGTAAATTTCTAAAAATACTCACTGGCCGATCGCCAAGGGGTCGTCCTAGCTCGACCAAAGGGGCTGATGTCGCCTCGTGGTGCAGTACAACCCTGGTCCGAATCCCGCAGCGGGCAGAAATATGCTCGGGAACACTAGTGTAACCGGTTATTTTCTTGCCCGGTGCGGGATTCGATACGGGGTGTACTGCACCACGAGGCGACATCATTAACCGCTCGGCTAAAGGCTTAGACCCGTTAGCTAGCTAGGGGCTAACGTGTCTTATTAGTAGTTTGCACTAGTATATTTCCGCCCGGTTATATATATATATTGTAACGTGCATGGATAAGAAGACACGCTGGCCGCTGGCTCGACCCTTTAGTCTAGCGGTTAGCGATGTCTCCTGCGGTGCGGGCGATACAGGTTCGCTTCCCGGCCGCGGCAGTTCCTGTGGTTGCGTTGTCCCCCCGAATTCGCTACATTGGTGTCAGAAGTGGGATGGAGCGACCGTAAGGCCATCGGAAGCGTTTGCGCCCTGAGGCGTGAAGGAGCTGATATGCTTTTAAGCGCGGGGACGAGGCAACACGGGGATTCGAACCGCCGACCCCCGTGTTGGTAGGCAACGGAATAGACCTATACGCTACCCGGGCGCCAGCAGCGTCCCTCTTTCTCTTTGCCTTGTTTACATATTTGCGCCAGACAGCACTCTGTCATCCTATTGGTCAACGACAAGGAACACGTTATAGGAGATGTCAAGACTAGGCAGAAAAATATCAAACATTCTGACGTGCTGGACTTTTCGTCGGGGTGTCGTGGGGCGTCCCAGATGCCCCGTCACTGTTCTTTGATTATGTCACACTACACGCGGTTAAGATGCCCGTTCGTCATTCCCGACGTTCGTAATTGACCTTTCGCAAAGTCCCGCCCCCCTTAGTTACTGTTGCTATGCCCGTCAAGCGTTTCAGAACTACCCAGGAAGTAGCCGGAAAACACCAAAAACATGAAGGAAGAAATCAGCGCATTGTGTGGGTAAAAGTAACAGTAATGATACGTTAGCTGTATTAGCTATCAATAATAGCTAGTAGCTAGCTTAGCTTGGAGCAGACAGGTGTTGTTGTTGATTCTGGATGGATTAAGCTGGCCATGGGGTCTGCTATACTGCCAAATCTATTGCCCACATTGTGCTTCTTGCGTTCTGGGTTTCGGGAAGGGAAAGAAAATGACACCCCCTCCAAACTTTTCAGATATCTAGTATCCGATATGCAGGTCCCATAGGCACACCGTTTCAGCATGTTGTTCTGTGTTTGAAAGCTTGACGGACCGTTGCTAAGGTAAGATTGGACAAGCACCGTTCTGGGGCGGTACTTTGCGAAAGGTCAATTGGGTCCGTGTGATGTCTTGAGTTGATGCAGTTGGAGGACAGTAGGGGGAGCTAGAGGACAAGATAGGATGTAAGTGACTGTAAGTGGGGAGAAGGAGTATGACGTGGGTTGTTCAAGTAAAGAAGCGTATACCAACAGACGGGTGTCTTCGAGTGGTCCCTTAGAAACACAACAGTCCGACCCTCTAAATTTGTCTGCGATGACAAAAATTGTGTCAGAATGGGGCTGAATTTGTGTAGTCTGGTCCCGGCTTAACTCGACAGTTACACAAAGCAACTAAGAAATAATCAAAGGCGTGTGCAACACAGTTTTAAAAAAAATAGTTATTCCTTTAGATGGTCGGATAACTTATGGAGCATGCTAGATTTGCACGCGCCAGAAGTTGGTCCACCCCAAGGATTGGGTCCCCCGGCACAAACAGAGCAATATAGTGTACGTGGTTAAGTGCCAGGAGGATCGCTGTGACTTGTACATTGGGGAAACTAAACAGACACTGGCCAAGAAGATGACTCAACACAGAAGAGTTAACACGTCAGGCCAGGACTCCACAGTCTACACCATCTACAGGCCAGTGGCCACTCTTTCAAGGATGAGGATGTGCACTGGTTTGAACGGGGAGTCAAAGAGGCCATCGATGTGAAGAGGGAACGACCATCCCTGAACCGAGGGGGGGGGGGGGCTTAAGAGTACATCTGTTGTCATCTTACAATGCTGTGATTGCAAACGTCCCCAAATCCTCTGTGCATAGTACACATGGCCGTTGAAACTCTAGTTAATGGCCACGCCCATATTTGCATATGAAACTGTTGGTTTCGCTCGTCATGCAACTGTATCGTACTGTATTGTTTATAAGGGTGGGGATACCTGCAGTCAGTTTACAGGGGTGGGCAAGCTTATTCAGAAAGGGCCGGTGTGGGTGGAGGTTTTTGTTCCGACTAAGCAGTTACACACCTGTGTCTCCTAATCAGGCTCCTTGGCAAAGACTGTCCTGGCTGATTTGTGGGATCAGGTGTGTAACTGCTTGGTTGAAACAAAAACCTCCACCCACACCGGCCCTTTCTGGATAAGATTCCCCACCCCTGGAAGAGGTCACCTAGTTGAGTGATGAAACGTACCCGTCGGTAAACGTTGTATCCAGATGGACTGATTCAACCTTCTTTGATTTTATGTTTTAATTTGTGTCGTTTTTGAGCAAGTTGTGTCATTTGTTTCTTCTTCTGAAAAGCTGTCTTGATAAAGAGAGCGATCACACTTGTGTGTGTGTGTGTGTGTGTGTGTGTGTGTGTGGAGGCACATTGTTCAGTCACCTATGAGTTGGGCGGAGCTGGAGCCGTTGGACAGTGCCCTCCAGGTGTTCCTGTGTCGGTAGATCTCCTGGACTCGGCAGGTGTAGGAGCCCTGGTCCCTCCCTGTCACGTTGAGGATCCACAGCCGGTAAATCTCGACCTCCTTCTCCTCATAGAGACAGAACTTAGGCTGGGAGAAACTGCGGGTGTAGTTCCCGTACGTCTTCATTTTCTTGATGCCCAGCTTGACGATGAGGAGCTCCGAGGGCCGGGGCGCTGGTGGCGGCGGGGACGGTGGAGGTGGCGGAGGTGGAGGCGGGAGAGTGGGAGCAGCAGCGGGAGGAGGCGGAGGAGAGAAGAACCAGCGGAGGACGAGAACGCTGCTGTTCCTCTTCCTCTGGGACACCAGGCAGGACAGGGTCAAGTTGTCGCTTTCCGTTACCATGACGACGGGCCGAGGGGTCACCGTCACGTTCAGGGCGTCGCACACCTCTGTTTGTAAAAGACGAACACAGCTCTGTTGACCCTTTTTCCTTCTTTATGGTGTTTTCTGCTTGTCTGTATGAATATATTTATATCATTGCAACTTTTTATGCTTTTATTTATTTATCTATCCCCCCCCCCCCCCCATTTTTCTCCCCAACTGTATCCGGCCAATTACCCCACTCTTCCGAGCCGTCCCGGTCGCTGCTCCACCCCCTCTGCCGATCCGGGGAGGGCTGCAGACTACCACACGCCTCCTCCCATACATGTGGAGTCGCCAGCCGCTTCTTTTCACCTGACAGTGAGGAGTTTCACCAGGGGGACGTAGCGCGTGGGAGGATCACGCTATCCCCCCCCCTCCCCCCCGAACAGGCGCCAGTGCAGCGACCAGGACACATACCCACATCCGGCTTCCCACCCGCAGACACGGCCAATTGTGTCTGTAGGGACGCCCGACCAAGTTGGAAGTACCACAGGGATTCGAACCGGCGATCCCCGTGTTGGTGGGCAACGGAGTAGACCACTATGCTACCCGGACGCCCCCTACTTTCAATGCTTTTGTGAGGCCCTTTGTGTATATATAGCACTTCCAAACACACGGATAGGACGTTTTACTTCCTCACTTACTTAATAACACATATCCAGTCATGCACACACACACACACACACACACACACACACACACACACACACACACACACACACACACACGCACGCACACACACACACGCTTCAGTCCAGTTTGTGCGAGGCGTGATCTCGGTAGAGTCTCCACGTCATGTTAACCCCTATTTTCAAAAAAAAAAAAAACCCATCAAGAGTCAGAAACTGTAGTCATCTGCCCTATATGGAAAATGCCTCCTGTGCAAGAGTTCATTTCTTCAAGATGTTTGATATCCTGCCAATTAAGCATAATTGTAGCATTTAGACAAAGTGGGCTTGTACGCACACACCCTCAACCGCTGCTCTTCTGCAGCTCCGCAGCGTTTACGCCGCACAAAGGGGGAGAAAAGGCGGAATGTCGTCAGGTTGTCAGATGAGTTTGGTATCTAGTCACTGGAAAGCACAGGAGGGCAGTGCTTTTAGAGGAGGAGGGGGGGGGCCTTCTGGGTCTTGAGGCGGATTTTTTTTTTTTGGCCTTTTATTTGGTCTCTGCCACCTGGATCGGGTCTCCTGGAGCAGAAACAACGCCTGGACACAACATGGCCGATCAGAGGGGCTCGGCAGGTGGGAGACATTTGTCTCTTAGCGCAGCGCACCCCGGCTCAGAGGAAGAGGACCAGATAACAGGGACCATCTGGGCTCCAACGCCGCTTCGCTCTTGTTTATGTGCGTCGGGCAAAAAAAATCTCCTTCAGCGTGCAGTTTCACGTGACGTTTCTATCGAAGGCAGCAAAGGGAGTTAGGGATTCAAACACAAAACTCAGCGGACAAACCCCCCCACCACCCCCCCCCCCAACTGATGGACGCAGAAGGTCCTGTCCACAAACGTCAGAGGACACTTGACACAAACCAACACGTTAAGAGCGCGAGTCACACTCAGCTTTTCTCTCGCCGGCAAAAAATCCTGAGTCGACTCCGCATTTCATTCGTACCTGTGTTGACTTGACCCCGAGTCCAGTATTAAACTGTAAAGTACACACTCGGAGATTGCTCCCCTCGGCTTACAGCAGTTGTTGCGCAGAAAAGGGATCATTAGCAATAACGTGGGTGTTGATTCTTTCTCATTTTCTCTCCTTTTGGTTGTCTTTCTTTGCAAGCAGTGGGGGGGGGGGGGTGGAGGTGGACTTACCTGTGAGCAGAGCCTTAGTCAGGACAAGGATCACTATAGCGAAGTACATTTTCCTCAGTCAGTGGATCCATAAACTCAGACAACTCTACACAGCACTCGCACAAGCAGCCACATTCAAAACACTGCCCTCGCCACCGGAGTCCTTGCCCACCATTGACTCCTCTCCCCTTTCTCCTCCTTGCTGTGTGTAATAAGAAACAGTAAACGCTCTGTTCCCACTTAGAAACACCCACTATACCCTCTCCCAGTACTCCTTCTCCTCCTCTCCTCTCCCCCCCCTCTCTCTCTCTCTCTCTCTCTCGCTCTCTCTCTCTCTCGCTCGCTGTCCTGCAAAACGTAGGAAATGTCATTTCCTGTGTTCCTGTGAGGAGTCTTGGATTGAAGCCCAGAACTCTGGAGCACTGGTCAAATCCCATGGTTTTGTGTGTGTGTGTGTGTGTCTGTGAGAAAGAGAAATTTGTGTATACTTATGAGATGCCCACAATAAAAAGGTTGAACACAGAATCCCCCTTTGTCCACAGCCTCCGAGACGCAACGAGAACCTGCACATCCCCGAGTGGCTCTCGAGCTCGTGCTCGTGCTCGTCTCCCTGCAGAATCTCTCAATGAACCCTTTACCAGGAGGCCGATGACCGCAAAAGTGAGCACGGTGAGTGTGTTCCTGCATGTGCAGTGCGTGTGTAACTGTGTCTGCATGTGAACACGCATGCATGCGATTGTGTAATTGTGTGTGTGTGTTGTGTATCTATGTAATTGTGTGTGTTGTGTATCTATGTAATTGTGTGTGTTGTGTATCTATGTAATTGTGTGTGTTGTGTATGTATGTAATTGTGTGTGTTGTGTATCTATGTAATTGTGTGTGTGTGCGCATGTGTACGCACTTGCACTTTCATGCATCGTGCGTGTTTTGTGTAGCCGTGTGTAACCGTGCGTGTGCTTTGTGCGGCGGGACTTCTCCGTGTCTGGCTGCCGGGCGGCGAGTGGCATGGGCTTGTCTCTGGCTGTGGTCGTCAGGCTGTCCCAGTGGTATGAAGCCCGCTGCTTTATTGGGCAGGCCAAACTGCTGAGGCAGGGCTTCGCTGCCTGCGCTGCGAGCGCTGCCAAAGCCAAACGCAATTACACAACACACGTTAACCCTTCAGGCCTGCCGGGCGGGAACGTCTCCGTAAAGATTTGCTCCCTTTCGAAGGAGAATAAATCATGTGGGATGAAGGAGCAGCCCCTCATTTTGTCTCTGTGAAGTCTTAACAGCAGCTAAAGGGGAGTGAGTTTGGTTTGCGTGGAAGAAAAAAAGCCAAGCCGGTCACACGACGTCACTGAAGCGCTCGACGCTTGTTCGACTGTAACGTTTTCTTGGGCTTTAGCTGAGTTTTTCCTTTATGTTCTCCCCGTCAACGCCAACCTTTGCCCCGGCTGGTGCCAGCTCTGCTCTCCTCTGCCCTGCAGTGGCCGAAGCAGGCTACTGCTTCTTGGGGTGGGGGTGGGGGTGGGAGGGGGGGGGACTCTGCTGTGCAAGCGTTCACTTTCACAGATGTGTACATTTGATCTGAGTCTGTGAATCAAGGGAAATCCAAGACAAAGGCATTTTCAGGCAAAATTAGGGGGACACCCACACAAGCCGGTGGTTACGGCGAGATCTTCTTCTCTTCTTTTATGTTTGCGAGGCCACTCAGGGCACATCGCCGTTCCCCCTCCATCAACATTTGTAATTGTTTTACGCACCAAGTGGAGAGACCTCATTTTGTGGCCTGCAGACGAAGGAAACCGTAAGCGGTGCAGAGCGAGACGCCCCGTCTTCCACTATCTCCGGGCGTCCAACAGCAAAACAGGAAGAAGAAACGAGTATTTCCGGTCTCCTTTTGACTGTTTATCCATTAACGATAACACGGTACCCTTTCAAACAGATGAGTCGTTTGGACAAACTGAATTTGCCAAATGAAGTGTGCTTTTATTGAGTGAGGATGCTGCACTCATCCGTTTCACAGCAAGACAGAACAAAATCGTCACACGTTTCCCCACTTAAACATTTGGATTATTTTGGGAAATCCAGAAATGATGACATCATCTGCATTTCCTGTTTTGGCACTGCGGTTGAGTGGAGAAAACCTATTGCACGGCACTTGGCAGAACTTTAATTGACACGTGGGGTTTAAAAATATTTCATGCATCACAAAAAAAATGCCGATTGTCGTTTCTCCACAAAAGCGAGAGAACGAAACATTGCACCAGCCAGCGAGTAGTGTTTACTCTGCAGCAGCCTCGACATCTCTGCGAATCCTCAAACACGACAAACTCTTGCTGTTTTCCGCACCATTATACACTTACATCCTTACCCAGATAGCATCCGGATGTGGACCACTTCATCCGGTGATGTGGCACCGATGGCCTTCTTCTGGCCCTGACAAAACGGATGTGAGCCTGAAGTGGCCCACATGTATAATAGCAAGTATGGCCCAAATATGCCAGATCAAATGTGGGCCTTTTTTGGCAAAGATGCGTTGCTCTGGGCAACATGTAGTCTGGATGTGACCCTGAAGTGGCCCGTGTGGTAAATGGTGAATATGGCCCAAATATCACAAAACAAATATGGGCCGCCTTTGGCAAATATGTGGCACATGCGACATTGCTATGGCTTGGTTCTGGCCCAGATCTGGCAAACAGAACCTTCATAGCACCTGACACTGGGCCGGATCCGCCCACAGTCCGGCAGATCTGCATAGGAATCACATCCGCTCCTAGACTGCCCCGTGCCTCTGGCCAGAGTGCGGCCTCCTAAAGTTGGAACCCATTTTTAAGTTCACAGCTATGGCATGGATCTGGGCCAGTTACGGCCCAAAGCTGGTGCAGATCCGTAAGTGGATCCGCACCGGTATTGGCCCATTGTGCAAAAAGACACTGGGGCAGATCCATTTTGCGGATCCGCGCCAGTTGCTGTGATACATCTGGCCCGGATCTGGCCCAGTTTCATTTTGCTGTCTGGGACGAGCGGACCTCCCAAGTGTCGTCATTCCACGCGGTATGTGGGCCGGATGAAAGTGTCGGAGTGTGGGACGGGTGCGGGCCACAGCAGTTTTGCTATCTGGGTATGGCAATGAGTTGACATACACTAGTAAAGTCCTTTGCATTTCATTTTCAGGAAAAAAAAACCCAACAACAAAAACAAATGGAATGGTAAACACATCTGTGACCACAATCGATAGCTAGCTTAACACCGCTCCACCTCCATCGTGCCGAGATACAACCAGCAGCGATTTCACCGCCTTTCTCAGCGGCGTTTCCTTTAGAAGTAGCCTACACCAACACGAAAATAAATCAGAAACGTTTCACTTGAACGAGTCACATATACAACCGTATCACTTACATATTGTACAATATCTAATATAAAATGTGGTTTTTTTTGTGCCTTTGAGTGTCTTTGCATTTCATCGAATGCTTTGCTCAGCTACGAAAAACTCCCGGCGTGTACCGAGACATTAGTTCCCTTTCGCACTATCGAGCCATTTGCAGCCGAGGCTGCCCATCTTCCGTTGTCACCAGTCGGACAGCTCCATGAAGTCCTCCAGCTCGCCCATGGTTATGATATCCCGCGACTCCAGCGTGGACTGAGCCGAGCTTTCGTTCTCGTACATGGAGCTGCTTTCAAGCTGACTGTTCGTCAGCGGATCCAGCTCGCCGTGCGTGTGGCGAGCTGGATCCGTGTTCGCTATTTTGTCCGTGTCGTAGGCGGTGTCCAAGTAGGGAGTTTGGTCTGGGCTGTGTCTCTCACCGTACAAGTCAGTCTCCACGTATCCGTAATTCTGGATCTCCCTGGTAGTTTCAGGGTTTTGGGGCAGTGTTGCGGGCCTTGACATTCCCGAGGATGACCTGTGGGGGGGCAAGGAGGAAACTGGCATTGTCTGGCTGATTTGGGGGTAACCCTGGTAGCCCTGGTGGCGTACATAGGGCTTACCAGCTGGAGAAACCTGGGAGTAGGGTTGCGGTTGTAGCTGTTGTGGTTGCACGTGTGGTTGCTGTGGTGGTTGTAGTTGCGGCTGTGATTGTAGTTTTGGCTGTGGGTGGACTTGCCGTCCAGACTGGGACTGCGGTAGAGAACCAGTCTGGGCTGACTGTCGCACATTCAGCTGGACATACTTCCCAGTCTCAGGGTCGAAGAAGGTTTTGGTCTTCACCTGAACAGGTAGGTCCACCACAAAGTACTGCCCTGACCCAGGGTCCTGCAGCACCCTGCGTTGGGTCAGCGGGAAGGGCTGGGTAAAACTGGGCTCCACACGGTACTGCGTCACCGGCACTGGATGGCCGGCATGGTGGAGAGTCGGGGAGGAGGGAACGCTGGCAACTGTTCTGGGGTGAGCGACGGGGGTAACGAGGTGAGCAGAGGCAACTGGGAGAGAGACAGGTGTAACTGCATGAGAGGAGGTAATTGGGAGGGAGACGGGGGCGGTGGTGTGAGGGGAGGCATGGAAGGAGCGATAAGCAGATGGCAGAGAGGGAGGCGCTGTAGAGCCCGTCGTGGGGGCATGAGCGAGGGAGATGGGGGCGGAGAAATGGGGGGAAGCCAAAACATGGCGGTTGGAGGAGGGCAGCTCAGTGGGAGAGGAGGGAGAGGCAGCGATGGTGCAGAGCGGCTTGTCCATCCGTGTAGGCATTTCTGTGGCTGATTTTGACTGCTCCTTCTTTATCCTCCGCGTGGCGAGTCGTTTTGCCCTCCGCAAGGCTTTCTCGCTCTTTGGGGGCACGACTGGAGGTCGTCCCAGTGAACGGGAGGCATCGCTGCTGAAACTGCAGGCTGACTCGGGCCTGTCATCATCATATACTCCCCTCAGCTCCGCCAGGTCTGCCGCACTGGTGGCAAAGCTCTCCACGTCCTCCGACAGGTTGCTGATGATGGAGTGGGAGTCGTCTTCATCCAGAGCGATGCTTCTCCTGGAGTAAGCTTTGTGTTCGACTGGGTGTGCCTGCGACGACGCCACTGATTGCAGCAAGGACGTTTCTTTGACAGAGGGAAGTCTGTTTGACCCGATGGTGATGGGGGGGTCGTGATGGAGAGGAGTTCCAGAACTGCTTCTCATTCTGTCCTGCTCCTCGTCTGCTCGATCTGACCCCCTCCAGGCCTCCAGGGGCGAGCTGACCCGGAAGTCGTCTCCGAAGCTCTTGTAGAAGCGCGGTTTGACTGACTTGGTGAGGGAGGAGCCTCTGAATGTGTTGTCCTTCACTCTGAACATGGTGGGCTTGGCTCCCGGAGCAGGAGAGGAGGTGTTGGAGCGGGGGAAGTGTGGCGCTGGGGAGGGAGGAGCATACGGCCTGCTGTAGGAGTCTTCAGTCAGCACTGCCATTGAAGGAGGCTCCGCTCTTCTTTCAGAGGGCAACGGAGAGTGCAGGTGTCTCTCTTTGGGTCTCCTCTCTCCTTCTATTGAAGTGATAGAATAATACTGGAGGGCATCCCTCCTCTGTTCTGACACTCTTTTCAACTCCTGAGATCCTTTGTCTCCTTCACCCTGCACTGCCAGCTGATCGTCTTCTTCTTCTCTTTGTTCAGCACTCCTCTCCTGTAGAGTGACTAGCCTTTCTTGTGCTGCCATTCTCTCCTCCTCTCTCTGTATGGCCCTGTGCTCCTCCTCTGACTGTCTGTTTCTCCCCCAGCCCTCAGTTTGTTTGGCTCTCCATTCTTCTTCTCTTTGGTTTGCTTTCTTATTCTCCTCTTTTTCAGAGGTTCTCTTTGCCTCCTTTTTCTGAGCTGCCATCCCCTCCTCTCTCTGCTGTTCTCTCCGCTCCTCCTCTATTTGAGTGGCTCTTTTCTCCTCCCCTTTTTGTTTGGCTCTCATTTGCTCCTCAATCGCATTTGCCCTCCTTCTCTCCCCCTCTCTAGCAACTCGGCGCTGTTCTACAATCTCTTTGATTCGCCTCGCCTCCTCCTCTTTCAGTTTGGCTCTCCTCTCCTCCTCCTCTTTCAGTTTGGCTCTCATCTCCTCCTCTTTCAATCTGGCTCTCCTCTCTGCCTCTTTTTGTTTAACTCTCCTCTCCTCTCCCTCTTTTTGTTTTGCTCTCCTCTCTTCCTCCTCTCTCAGCTTGGCTCTCCTCCCCTCCTCCTCTAATTGTTTAAATTTCCTTTCTGCCTCCTCTTTTTGTTTGGCTCTCCTCTCTTCCTCTTTCTGTTTGGCTCTCCTCTCCTCCTCTTTTTGTTTAACTCTCCTCTCCTCCTCCTCTTTCTGTTTGGTTCTCCTCTCTTCCTCCTCTCTCAGTTTGGCTCTCCTCTCCTCCTCTTTCAGTTTGACTCTCCTCGCCTCCTCCTCTTTCAGTTTGACTCTCCTTGCCTCCTCCTCTCTCAGTTTGGCTCTCCTCTCCTCCTCCTCTCTCAGTTTGGCTCGCCTCTCCTCTTCCTCTCTCTGTTTGGCTCTCTTCTCCTCCTCTCTCTGTTTGACTCTCCTCTCTTCCTCCTCTTTCTGTCTGGCTCTCCTCTCTTCCTCCTCTTTCTGTTTGGCTCTCCTTTCTTCCTCCTCTCTCAATTTGGCTCTCTTATCCTCCTCCTCTTTCAGTTTGGCTCTCCTCGCCTCCTCCTCTCTCAGTTTGACTCTCCTCTCCTCCTCGTCTATCTGTTTGGCTCTTTTCTCCTCCTCCTCTCTCTGTTTGGCTCTCTTCTCCTCCTCCTCTCTCTGTTTGACTCTCCTCTCTTCCTCCCCTTTCTGTTTGGCTCTCTCTTCCTCCTCTTTCTGTTTGGCTCTCTCTTCCTCCTCTTTCTGTTTGGCTCTCCTCTCTTCCTCCTCTTTCTGTTTGGCTCTCCTCTTTTCCTCCTCTCTTAGTTTGGCTCTCCTCTCCTCCTCCTCTTTCTGTTTGGCTCTCCTCTCCTCCTCTCTCTGTTTGGCTCGCTGCTCCTCCTCCTCCTCTTTCTGTTTGGTTCTCCTCTCTTCCGCCTCTCTCTGTTTGGCTCTCTTTGCTTCCTCCTCTTTCTGTTTGGCTCTCCTCTCTTCCTCCTCTCTCAGTTTGGCTCTCCTCTCCTCCTCCTCTTTCTTTTTGGCTCTCCTCTCCTCCTCCTCTCTCTGTTTGGCTCTCTTCTCTTCCTCCTCTCTCTGTTTGGCTCTCCTCTCTTGCTCCTCTTTCTGTTTGGCTCTCTCTTCCTCCTCTTTCTGTTGGACTCTTCTTGCCTCCTCCTCTTTCTGTTTGACTCTCCTCTCCTCCTCCTCTCTCAGTTTGGCTCGCTCCTCCTCCTCCTCCTCTTTCTGTTTGGCTGTCGTCTCCTCTATTTGAGCCACCCTCTGTTCCTTCGCCTGTTTCATTCTTCTTTCCTCCTCCACTCTCGTCACCGCCTCCTCCCTCACGTTGTCTCTCCTCTCCTCCTCCATCTGAGCAGCTCTCTCTCCTCCCTGTTTTTCACTGCTCTTTTCTCCTCGTTCAGCTGCTCCTCTTTCCTCCATGCTGTTGTTCTTCAGACCAAAGCGTTCGGTGGTGTTTGTCATTCTCTCTGACTGAGGGTAGCAGCTTTCCCCTTCAGGTATGTCATGTTGAAGGAAGTTGCCAAGTTGTTCGTGGTGCCGTGGAAAAGAGACTTTCCTTGTTTTGCCGTCGGAGGAGGAAGCTGAGTCTGGTACTGACACGAGAGGGTTGTTTTCCAGCGGATGAATGTCTTGAACATCGTTGTCTTGAACAACTCCTTGGATGTCTCTTCTCCCTACGTTGCTTTGGTGGGCTGTTGTGGATTTGACGCTCTCTTTAGGATCTTGTATTCTCCGAGTGTCATCCTTATTTGCTTTGACATCGGCAATCATGTTCTCTTGTTTTTCCGTCACTCCCAGTTTGAACATCCCGGTCTTCTTATGTTGCTGTTCCATAGCTGAAAACACTAAGGATTTGGGTTCCTTGTTCACATTGGCGCTGATCTCTGGCTCTTTGGCCCGAGTCCTCTCTTTCACCGGGGGACCTCGCATCTCGCCGGTGGTGAACACCGGTCGTCTGCTGTGACGAGTCTGTATTCTCGGGATAAATCCTTCTTTTCCTTTGCTCGGACGTTGTCCCTGTATTTGATCAGCGTTGTCTTCAGCTGCGATCACTTTCAGTCTAGCGTAGTCAGCGAGGGCAGATATCTCCGGTATGGCAGAGACCCTGTCCTTCGGTTTAACTTTAACTTCAGGTTTGGGATCAACATTTCCCCTGATAACTTTATCTCTTGTTGGAAACACTTTTTTGGTGCTCTGCCCTTCCTTCGCTGAGAAATCAGATTTATTTGCAGTGTCGTGTTTTGTAATATGAATATCTTGACCCATCTTTGTGCTTCTGGTACTTGTACTGCTGGTACTTGCTGAACTGCATTCAGCTGTTGCCTTTCTGGGTTCATTTGAAACAAAAACTTCATCCCTAACCATTTGTGGCTCTTGCTTAGGGTGGACGTCGTTGCTGACAGACACCTTGTCTGGATGTAAACTTGTGATTTCTCCACCCTCGGGCTTTTCTGGGAAATCTTGTTCCGCAATATGTCCTCTGTTCAAAGTCTGGTGCTGAGAATCTCTTCCTGTTCCCTCTGAAACTGTGCTGGACACATCGCCAGCAATCACACCGTTATCATAATGCTCACGGTTAGTTTCAATTGCCCCGTGCAGTTCAAAGTACTCATCCATGGGTGTCAGTCTCTTTAATGCAACTTTTGTGGCTCCAGCTTGCCCAGGATTCCCATTTTCAGCTGGAGTATTCTCACTGGTTGTGATTAAGCTACTGTGTTGATCGCTGAGTTTCAGTGAATGGGCCCCCTGTTTCACACTGGGTGGCACATATTGAGTTTCCAGGCTGTCCTTGATTGGTTTTAACTCCTTGTTTGTTGGTGTGGAGACTTTGGCTCTGTCCTCATCTGGTGATATGTTAATTTTCCCATCAGGGCTCTGTAATGCGATTTGTTTATTTTCATAGACTGCACTCATACTGTTTAGGGGAATTCTAACGCTGGGATGTTTTTCTGTCATTTCTTGGCTGTCTTTCTCAATTACCCCTGGCACAACTCGGATGGCAATACTGTCTATATGCACACCGTCCTCATCTTGGCTATTCTCCCCAATATGTGTCCCTGTGTACTGCCTTGCTATGGCTGTATGTCTGTTTTCATTTCCGGTTGAACTTTTAAGAGGTTCACTGTTCTTGTACGACTGATTCCCCTCCTCTGGCATGGAGTCCTTTCTCTTTCTGACCACTAGAAGCACATTGTCGCTCTCTATGTTCCCACTTTTGGATGGATTCATGACATGACATGCTGATATGTTTTCTTGTGTTGACGTTTGGAGATTTTGCACCAACGAGTCCTCAGTATTACTTCTGTTGAAATTTTCCCGGGACTGGATTATTGTTTCCGTGGCTATCTCATTGATTTGATGGGGGTTTCCTCCAAATAGTTTGATCTCCTCAACATTCATTTCCGATTCATGTTTAACCTCGCCTTTTGCTGAGTTGTCATTTGTGTTTGTGTAGTCTTTTGCTTTTCTTGTTGCTATCCCCTTTTTGAGGGGGAGGGGTTGAGTTTCAGCCGACAGTTTATTTTTAACTGCAGGGGGTTTATCTTTATCATCCAGGACATCTTGGAGTAGATTTCCCCTTGGTACACCTTCTGTCAGTGAGAGGATTCCCTCCTGTGAAATGGCCCTTTTCTCATTGATCAAATGTGTCTTGTAATTTAAAAGCTCTCTACTCGAGGCTTCTTGTACAGTTTCAGAATGCTCATGGCTTATACCAATTTTAGCATCTTTGTCCCCCGCTGCGGGCAGTTTGTCCTGCTCAACTCTGTCCTTTTTCTTTGTAAGACCAGCAGGAACATCTCCACAAGCATCATTTGCTGGACTACTTGGCTCAAAATTATTGGGGTTTCCCTTTTCTACTCGAGAACTTTCATCCGTCTGACTGCTGCTCACTAACGGCTTTCTCTCTCTCACACTCACTGTTATTCCCATGATCTGTATGCTGTCATCAGCCACAGTGCTCTCACTCTGATCAAGGACAAACTTCATTGAGGGTGTTGAATCTTCAGCAATGGCTTTGCTTTTACTCTCCACCTTGTCTGGCGTTGGGCTTTTAACTACAGAACTGTCCGTCTGACTTTCATTTACCGCCGTAGCTTCAGGTTTGAGCAGCGTTTTAAGGCCCTCTTTCTCGTTCTCTTTCCCAGAGTTTTCTCCATCTTTCACTTCCCTTTTTTCTGAACCAAGGAGAGCCCTCACTTCAGTTTCTGTTGGTGATGTGTTTCCAGGCTGCTCTATTACCGCTGGCTTCTGTTTCAACTTTTCTTCAATTCTCACATCATTACTTTCACTCTGTTTTGTTTCCATGGTTTGATGTATCCCAGCATCTTGATTCTTCAGTTGTTCTTGGGGAAGTTGTTTTAGTGAGGGACTATCTAGTAGCTGAATGGTGGGTTTTAAGGACTTGTCTGGTAATGTAGCCGCATCGGGAGGACCCAGTGGTTTCTTTGTTGTAATATTATTGGAGATTATAGTTTCCTTTCCTTTGGAGACTTCTTGTGATATTGGCCTCTGCCGTATGTGGCTACCATGTGCAAATGGCAACTGCTTACCCGGAGTTTTGAGTGTTAACGTATCTCGCATAGCATAGCCCTTTTCTTTTAAGGCTGAGATCTCCTTTTCAGCATGGGCCTTTATTTTAGATGTCAGTATCTCCTGTTTTGTCTGGGCTCTCTCTTTGTGAGACAGTTTAAAATGTGAAGAATGGGTATCTTTATGTAAAAGGACACCGTGCTCAGTTGTCTTGGGTTTTCTCTCACTGGGCAGAGATTTAGCAAAATCGAGTTCCCTTGGCATCGAAGTGTTTGGATTTTGTTTCAGGGCACCCGATTTGTCCGAATTTTTGTGTTCTTTCCTGTCGTCCTTAACTTTAGCACTAGTTGTCCTTTCATTCTTGTGTGTAGGTAAATTGTTTGAACTGGATAATTTGAATTCTTTTGATGACTCACTATAAATATATTGGTTTTCGCTGACCTCGTCATATTTTATGCTTAGTTCTTTTTCCTGATCCTCCCCTTCAGCTGCTAAAGCTCCATTGACAGGGCTGATCTCATCCTTAGATTTCTCGGTAGCTGTTTCCACTTGGTCTTTATGAATAGCTGGCCTTGGACAGTCATCAACATTGCTTGCAGGGGGCGGGTCACATCTGTTGCTTGAAATCATATGACTAAAGCCATATTTTTCTCTGATACGTTCATAAACATCACCCCCCATGTGTGTTCGAACCCTGTTATGCTTGTTGACGGCCTGGCCCTCATCTTGTTTATGCTTTTGTGTTGCCAGTTCGTGCTCTTTGTAATCCTCATTTTTGGTAAAGGTGAGATTGACGAGACTATCTTTATTTACACTATCAACTTCCCTTCTGGAGGCTGCACTTCTAGCTTGCTCATTTTGCTCTCCTCTCATTTTCTCCTTTATCTTGGCCAACTCCGCTTTTGTCTTGGCTAATTCTGTTTTGACCAGCTCAACTTTATCTGGCTCTCGTTTGATCGGCTCTACTTGTTTTTCTTTGGATCTCGCTGGCTCTTCTGTCATGTTCTCCCTTTCAGTTTGCTCTGAGGTGACCTGGCTGGCTGTAACCTGGCCAGTTGTGGCCTGATCTGCCTCCTCCACCGCCTCTGAATTATGGATCTCTGTCTTTGGTTGCTCTTCTATCGTGTGGTTGGCTTTGATCTTTCCAGCAGCAACTGGTTTTGTCTTTTCTCGTTCTGCTTTGAGCTGTTCTGTTGTAGCCGGTTGCATTTTCTTCTGCGCCATTTTGACCTGCTCTTCTTTATTTGACTCTGCTTTTATAACGTCAGCTTCAGCTTGTTCTGCTTTGAACTTTTGGACGTTGGTTTGTTCTGTTGTCATCGACTCTGTTTGACACAGTTTAGGTCTCATTTGCTCTCCTTTGACCTGTTCTGTTTTGATTTTCTCTTTGTTGAGTTGTTCAGCTCTCATCCATTCTCCTCTAGGTGATTCAGCTGTGGTTTTCTGTGTTCGGGCCTGTTTTGTCGGTATGTGCTTATTTGGTTCAGCTTTGATTTCTTCGACTTTTATCCGATGTGCTTCAGGTTCCTCAGGTGAGGTCTTCTCACCCTGTTTTTGTTTGGTGGGCTCCACCTTATCCTCTTCTGTTTTGAATATTTCTTCTTTCTCTCCTTGTACTTTGATTTGTTCTGCCCGGTCATCATTAGCATTTTTTGCTTTGGCCTCCTCTGTTCTCTCCCTTTCTGTTTCTGTCTTTTCTGCTCTGTCCTTCTCTGGCAGTTCATCTTTGGGACAGAGTGCTCTCATCTGTATTGACTTGGTTTGTGCTCCTATCATTGGCTTTGTCCTAGCCGACTCTGTTTTGGTTTCTTCCACTAAAGTCCTACTCTCTTTTCTCGCCCACTCTCCCTGCTTAGCATTAGCTTGTTCTGTTTGGGCATGTTCTGATATTATTTCCTTTGTTCCTGCCTGTTCAGCTTTAACTTCAAGGCTGTGTTGATCTTTCACCGGATTTGTCATTTCAGGGGCAATTTCATCATGCTGCCTGTTTCCACTGCTTGATGATGGGTTCCTGTGGTCATAGTGATGTGTACTCTCCTTTTGTTGATATCTTAGCACATCATTGTCTTTGTGCAATGCTGCATTTTGTTTCCCCGGGGAACTTTCTTGTAGCATGAACAGGTTGTCTTTATCAAAGTGTAACGTTGGTTGATTTCCATCTTTTTGCTCCTCTTCGGTGTTGGATTGTGGATATTGTGGGTTCTGTGCCAAATTGTTCCCTTTCACTTCCTTTTTCACACGGAAACCATTTTGGTTTTGAAGTTGTACATTGTCCTTTAGTTCTTCGGTTTGCGGTTTTTCACTTGCTGTAGTGTCTTTGAATACAGAATTGATACTAAGTGGAGCATACTGATGCGTTTGGTTTGAGACGGATGTGTGGTAAGGACTAAAAACATCCTTTTGTGGATGAGAGGGTGTTCCTGAAATCAACATCTGTTCTGCTGTCTTTTGTTCCTCCTGCATTTTCCATTTGTTCTCTTCTCCATTTCTATCTCTCAAGGAGTAGAAATTGTCCCTTACTACAGGTGCTCTTTGAGAGGGCTGTGCATGTTGGTCTTTATCTGTCAAAGCAGTTGTCCCTAACCATCTTGTCTCTGGGTTCTGATAGTGCTGTTTCCTACTATCCTGAGTTGATACGTCCCTGTAACAATATTTGTTGTCTTGCACTCGTTCATATCTATCAGCTCTTTTGAACCTTACCCCTGATACTTCAGGTACATTTGATACAACACTTGTATGTTCTCTAGCTTGATTACTGTGATCAACATTTAATCTGGGAGTGTCAAAGGCCCAATAGGGTGCTTTATTAGGGCTTACATTAGTTTTAAGGGGGGGTGAAGTAACCATGGAAGCTGTGTTAGGTACACCCAACTTAGGTGAGCTTCCCTGCCTGTATAAACCACCTGCCAGGATTTCCATCATGTCAGTCTCATCTGATTTATACTGAGAAAATGATGATAGGCTTTCTTTGAGATTCTTTCCATTCATCGGCTGGTTGTCAGAGTAATGTTCTTGTGTGAGTCCGCTGTACCCGGCATAATGTCCCATCTCACGTTGCACCTGACCTGTCGGGTAATCACCTGAAGTGTACTGTGCCTGTTGGCTTGTATATGCTGTTTTGGGTTGAAAACTGGATGCTGTAAGAGGCAGTCCAGTGCTATGTTGTTCTTGTATAGGTTGATGCGATGTGGGTTCCTCATGTGCGACTGCCTGCGGAACTTGGATGTCCTGGTCTGGGAAATCGGGTATATCTATCACTGTGTCTCTGGTCTCAGTGCTAGCCAGCTTAGCGGGCTGTTTGGTTTTATCCGGCATCTCCAAACCTTTAAATTTGGTCGGGCTGTAGGTGCTCTTCACTCTCTTCCTGTTGTCTTTGAGGTTGAAAAGGAGGCTTGTTGCCCTGGATCTGTAGCTGGATGTCCTGGCATCAGGTGTAGCTCCCCTGCTCTCAGCCCGCACAGGTGGGTGTTCAATGGTGGGAGGTGACCCAGCACACAACTGGATCCCGGATGTCTCCATTTCTTGATGTGTGTGGATTACAGGTGTCATCAGCTGGCTGATGTTGAAAGGAGTTTTGCTGGTGTGACTGCTGACCACATTTTGCTCCACCGTTACAGCAGTATTGTTGTTGCTGTAGGACATTAAACTGTCATTACTACGCAGCACTTTCTGTTTGGCTATGACCTCGGTTGTGACACTCTGCTCTGACGTCATCATCGTGAGCTGCTGCCGGAGATCGCTGATAGAGCTCAGGGTGTCCTGGACGTGCCGCGACATCTGGATGGTGGGTGAGATGGTTGATGGACGCTGTGAGGGCAGCCTGTTAGCTCCCAGGCTTTGTGTCTGTTTCCAGGGAGGATAATGTCCCGTCACCTCTGACTCGCAGCGCTTTTTCAGAGAAGAGGTTTTCTGCAGCACTGTGGAAGTCGAGGTGGACCGTAGAGGTGGTTTAGGAACTGCAGGCTCTAGGATTTTCCGCTGAGGTCTAAACCTGTCCTCCTCAAACGTGGAGCGGACTTGTTGGGGTTCCAGTGATAGCTCCTTGTACATAGGTGTCTCATACCATTTAGAAAACTCTGCATGGGGCATAAACCCTGACACTTCTCCGTGTTGGAAGGGAAACCTGTTATGGTCCCTCCACACCTTGAAGGGGCTAAATTCGCTATGCATGAAGAAGTTGGAGTTATGTTGTGTGGACATGCTGTGTCTACTGTGGGAGGACCTCATGAAAGAGGAAGTAGAATCCATGTGAGCCACCGCAGTGGCTACCTCTGAGGTGTAGAATCTGTTGTTCTGTGATGAGAAAGGCCCGGTTGAGGGAAAGGGACCCCTGTCAAAGCTCTGCTGGTATGCAGTTGAGAATTCAGAGAGTTCCCTCTGTATGCTTATAAGAGCTGATTTATCCCAGCTCGTCTCGTCATTCAGCTCCCTGAGTTTACCATCCAGCCCGCCGCTGTCTCTATATCCCTCCGAGTTAAAAGCCTTGATGAGAGAAGAGACTCTGGAGCGGCTCCGGCGTTGCTGTGAGCTCAACTCCGTAGCACCATTGCTGAGGAGGGATGAATGGTCCTCATTTAGAGATTTCTCCTGCCATGACTTATCCGTAAAAGAGTGCTGGAATGTAGGAGAAAGCCTCCCCTCCATACTCCTCTCCCCGCAGGCTGCCAGCTGCAGATCCATCTGAGGTTCAGCCCCATACAGCCCTCCCTCAATCCACTCGGGTCCATACTGCTGCACCCTGAGGCTGAAACTCTGCTGAGCGGCTCGCTTAAGTTGCCCTCGGTCCTCCCCGTCCTGGTCCAGACCACCCTGGCCAAACGCCTGCTGTCTCTCTCTCTGGGCGGTAGGGGAAGATGGGCATAGGTCTGAGTCATTGTAAATTGCTTCATCTCCAATGCACAGGCTCCTGAATGCTCGGTCAGTGAGGTTGCTGACCTCGCGGTCTGTCTCGTCGAGGAAAGAGCCGGCGCTGGAGGTGTCACTGTAGCCGCCGTCGCTGTGCTTCCGATGCCCGCTGCTCCTTCGCCCCGAGTGGTGCTTCTCCACCGATGTCATGATGCAGGCTCGGTCACGCAGAGCTCTGTCCCCTACGTGGTCGCACGATCATCTATGCACACTTAATCTGAAACAAATTTCCAAACTACTGCCAGCAGGGTTTACAGGGGCTGGATTTCTGTGGCAGCTGGTAACTTCTAAGGCATTGTACATATCAGCTGTCCTATATCCCAAAAAATCCTGGAATTCTTTGCTCTCCTGCAGGGGAAGAAGACAGGATAAATTAGTCCACACATAATCTCATACTGGCGCTTATTTGAGGAATCTGTCAACAACACAAATGGATGGTTTTCCATCAACACAGTGGGGAAAGCAGTGCAAGCAACTGACAGGTTGTTAAATTGGAGGCCCGTCCATCTATAGCTATCCACACATATTTCCTGCACTCTTTTACTCGTTTTCACAATCACTGAGGGCAGGGAAGTATCCTGATACGCTATGGGCATAAAACAATGTATGGGACAGCTCAACTGGACCCTTTGAATTTCCAATGAGTATGACCGGTACTATGATAAACTGTGTCTGTGGCTTTGTCCTGTTGTTAACCTGTCCAGGGTTTCTAGCCATCGTCTATCTGATGTACATTATGTCTAGAGAAGTGGCCCTGAGTGGTAAAAAAGACGATGGTGAGATTCATAATAAGTAATCAGATATACTCTGGGTGAAAAGAAACCACGGCCAAGATAATACAAAACGTAGGCTTTGCATCCAAATGTAAGTGTAACTTGCATGGGCTATTCGAAATTGCTACCATAAAAGGTACCACCTTGTGGTGATCCTTTTTTCCTTTTTTTTTTTTTTTTTGACTGAGTGATTGCCAAGACGTAATAAAAAAATCTATTTTCTGGGAGTTAAGCAGCCATGTTCTGTATGTGGCACTGAAAAAAGCCTTGTAAATCCTCAGTCAAACTGCAGTGACCTTCGGGCTGTGCACCGCCCCCGCGCGATCCTGTTACTGGGCTCACAACAGACACATCTCAGCCTCACGTGAGCTATTTTAGGAAAGGAGAACGCTTCCCATGAAAACTGATGATCACACACACACACACACACACACACACACAAGCAAATGTACACATGCAAACGTGCACACGCACACACATAGACACACCAACGCATGCAAACCCAATTTAAGTGCATGTAATGGTTACCAGCAATGTTTTGGTTGCCTTCCAGTTGCTAGCTACGTACCAGCGTTCGTTAAGAGTTGTTTTGATATGATAATAATCTCAAGAATGATTACTCTTTAACGGTGTTCAGTGTTCTGTTCTATTTTTAAAAAAGGGCAGATTCACTTTTAAACGGGCTCACAACATTATAAAAGTGGCAGCTGTGATTTTGGTTCGGAAAACAATCTACTGGCCATTAGGGGGCGTAAGAAAATACGCATATCTGCTTTTTAATCGGTAGTTTACATGCACAGATTCACGGCGGACAAGCGGTTCATTTTGTGTTGCCTTTAAACCTCCCACCGTTAGATGGCAGTGTTGTAATCTATCTTCGGCCATTTGCCCCTTGCATGCCAAGATGCTTTTTTCTCCCCCCTTGTGCTTGGCCAATTACCCTACTCTTTACATCCGGCTTCCCCCTCACAGCCACAGCCAACTGTGTCCGTAGAGACGCCCGACCAATCCGGAGGTAACGCGGGGATTCGAACCGCCGACCCCTGTGTTGGTAGGCAGCGGAATAGGCCGCAACGCCACCCGGGCGCCACTCTTCCGCTCCAACGAAGCACCGTAAACCGAGACAGCAAGTAGCGATGTATCGCCTTGCTTACAGTATCGCGATGTATCGAATGGTGGCCCCGCCCCCCCGTATCGCGATACGTATCGTATCGCCAGGTTCTTGCCAATACGCAGCCCGGCCCAGTGTGTCTAACTGAAGGAAACGTTGTAGTTGTTAGAGATATTCCCTGCAGGTGTCGTATACGTAGAAGGCCGCATGAGGCTACATAACGGGCATGTGCCGGTTAAATTTACTGCAGCTGCCGGGCAACTTTCACCTCGCCCAGAATATCTGGTAGTCCATTAATACCTCCTGACCCGTTGGTGCATGCATCCTGCTGGAGCAACACACCGCACGCACCAACGGGCTGCATCGGTAGCGGAGGGAAGTCACGCAAAACTCAGATGACGGCAGGAATTTTAAAGTTACGCCGCGGCTCTCTGCCGAGACAGGGAAGGCCAAAACCCAGTCCCGCTCTTTCTACAGTGACACTAACCCCGAGACAAGACATGCTGTATCCATTAGTGCCATTGCTCCGAAAACCTCAATAAAATATGTTTGGTTCATAAAAGCTATCTAATTGTTGCTATATTATTATCATTTCTTTGCAAAATCGAATAATTTGGTCGCTCTCGTTTTTCGTCGAGCCCCTACAGGAATGGGAAACATTCATTTACCGTGTGTCTATACGCTGTCACGGCTCGTCTGGACGCACACTCGTGTCCACATGTGGACAGACGCGAGTGTGTGCGGCAAGTTTACTGTCGTCCAGCGAGGGGCGTCCAACTCTAAAAACCCGACATCAAGCAGGGCCTGGCTTCAGAAATGTCCAGGAGCCGAGGGTAGTCTGCAGCTAAGCCATCGCTACCAGGGCGACGACGCGCCAAGAAAGGACGGCTGGTGCCGGTCCGCTAAAAGGGAAGACGCCGCAAGATCTCGGAGACGTATGAACAGAAGCGAAGCGAGTTTCTACTGGTGAAGTGAGCAAAGGTTGGACACAGCAAACTCGATCACCCCAGAAGCCAACACACGCAGGGGCCACGCTTGCCCTTTAAGGCCCAGGATTGATCTATTCCCCTTCTTTATCCTCAATATGTGTGTCATGGCTCGTCGGTCTGCCTCACCTTCCGGTTTTGTATTCCATATTCCCCGCGGGCCCCCTGCGTAAATCCTCAGAAACGCTTTGGTCCGAGGGGCCGAGTCAGGTTGCGTCCGCCGCAGACCTCTGGCAGCTTGGCCTTACTGACAAGAATCAAATGCACAAAAAAACAAAACCCTTTTCAGTTAGTCCACGGTCGGGCTGCTTGAAGGCAGGGACCGGGACTCGGGGCCGGAGACCAGACAGAAATAGAGGAGTTGTCCCGGGGACAGCGTCCACCATTGGCGACGGAATGAGGGCTTGGGCTAACATGCGGAGCTGGAGCTGGAGAGATGGCGTGGTGTCAAGTGTCAGGCGGATGAAACAAACAGCCTCTCAACTATTTATAAATCTGGACCACTAAACCGGGGACCCTTAGCAGCTAGCGCTGGCTGTCAGCGCCTGGGAGGAGCGTTAAAACCGGCCGAAACGGTCTAAAAGGGCTAAACCGAGGCGAGCACGTGGGATTCCTCCGTGTCCGCTGTTGTGGTGAATGTGCGGGGCTCTCGGCCCGCTGCCCAAACCGTCAACATAAATAACCCATTGCCTCACAACCAAACCGCTACACCCTCCATTACACAACACAGATGAGCGTGGCAGACTGTCAACAAGTGGCAACAAGTGGCCGTCCTCAGGACACACACACGCGCACACACATGCACGCACACACACCACTCTAGATCAAACATGAGGCCGGTAGAGAGTCATATGGTCTTGAACTACACCTTCGATGTTCATTTCCATGTAGACCCCATGACGGAGTGTAAGTCTGATCTCCCTGGTTACAGTGTCACTCACCCCCACGGTGGAAAAGGCCAAAGGCAGGAATCATAACTCCCCCCCCCCCCCCCTCTGCGGTGCACCCTCTCCACCCTCCCCCCAAAAATAAAAGCCCACTGCTATAATAGGAGATGGCTGCAGGAGATAGTTACCCGGGGCTCTTGGCACTTGGACTGGGCCAGCCTGGCTGGATGATGGACACACACACATGGACTCCCAACGGAGGATGTACGACTATGCACAAGGCCTAAAAGGCAGACACGCACACCCACACCCACACACACAGACACACACACACAGACTCAAAAGATGACGTACACCCTACATGAGCCCTAAAAGGCAGGCATGCGTGCACATGCTAACACATCCGTGCATGCACACACACACACACAAACACACATGCTTGCAAACACACACACACATACACAGATGGCTGCACTTTGACCTCCTTTTAATTTCCCTGCCTTGAGCTGACGCTGCCCTCCCGCGCCTACACCTCCCGCCCTCGCCACTTCCACTTCTCTTTCGTTTAAATGGCGGCTTTAATCCGCAGACTTCACAAATTCAAAGAGACGCGTTCATAGAAACGCCGCCAAGATGGCGACACGCTCCACTTCCGCCGCTGCTTCCTGTGTTGAGCCCGCAGTGAGTGCACCCAGTTTCTCCCCCCCCCCCCCCCCCGTTATGTTCAGTCGTCAGGAAAAGTGCTCCTGGGTCAGTGTGACCCGCTCCATGTTTCGTCATCCAGAAGTTGCCAGAAACCAAACAAATCCTAATAAACATAGTTTGAACCTCATTACTGGCACCATTACTGGCACCATTACTGACACCACTACTGACACCATTACTGACACCATTACTGACACCACTACTGACACCATTACTGACACCATTACTGGCACCATTACTGACACCACTACTGGCACCACTACTGACACCACTACTGGCACCATTACTGACACCACTACTGACACCACTACTGACACCACTACTGACACCTTTACTGACACCACTACTGACACCACTACTGGCACCACTACTGACACCATTACTGACACCACTACTGGCACCACTACTGGCACCACTACTGACACCACTACTGACACCACTACTGACACCATTACTGGCATCACTACTGACACCACTACTGACACCACTACTGACACCACTACTGGCACCATTACTGGCACCATTACTGGCACCACTACTGACGCCACTACTGACACCACTACTGGCACCACTACTGACACCACTACTGACACCACTACTGGCACCACTACTGACACCATTACTGGCACCATTACTGACACCACTACTGGCACCACTACTGGCACCATTACTGGCACCACTACTGGCACCATTACTGGCACCACTACTGACACCACTACTGACACCACTACTGACACCACTACTGGCACCACTACTGACACCACTACTGACACCACTACTGGCACCATTACTGACACCACTACTGACACCACTACTGGCACCATTACTGACACCACTACTGACACCACTACTGGCACCACTACTGGCACCATTACTGACACCACTACTGACACCACTACTGGCACCACTACTGGCACCACTACTGACACCACTACTGACACCACTACTGGCACCATTACTGACACCACTACTGACACCACTACTGGCACCATTACTGGCACCATTACTGACACCACTACTGGCACCACTACTGGCACCACTACTGGCACCATTACTGACACCACTACTGACACCACTACTGGCACCATTACTGACACCACTACTGACACCACTACTGGCACCACTACTGGCACCACTACTGGCACCATTACTGACACCACTACTGACACCACTACTGGCACCACTACTGGCACCATTACTGGCACCATTACTGGCACCATTACTGACACCACTACTGGCACCACTACTGACACCACTACTGACACCACTACTGACACCATTACTGGCACCACTACTGACACCACTACTGACACCACTACTGGCACCACTACTGACACCACTACTGACACCACTACTGGCACCACTACTGACACCATTACTGGCACCATTACTGACACCACTACTGGCACCACTACTGGCACCACTACTGGCACCATTACTGACACCACTACTGACACCACTACTGACACCACTACTGACACCACTACTGGCACCATTACTGACACCACTACTGACACCATTAC